>NW_026986720.1:0-47658 GCF_031307605.1 Tribolium castaneum
GGAAAAAGGAGGAGACATAAAAGTCACTAAAGTCTTCAGAGTCGTTTTTAAATGCTGCATTTTCGTCTTCCTCTCAAACATTGAAAACTGAATTACATTTTTGTTCAGTAACTAAAGCTGATAAAATTTCCTACAAAATAATTATATAAATAAAAATAAATATAATAAAAGGAGAAGACATAAATGTCATTAAAGGTTTCAGAGTCGTCTTTAGTCGTCATATTAATAACAATAACATTTGTTAAATATTATTTATATCTAACTCTATAACTCGCTTATGGTTGGTCTTACAAGAAAAATGCAAATAACTATTTTGTAGGAAATTTTATCAGCTTTAATTTTGAAAAAAAGATAAAAATTGATAGGAGTAACTGTTTTCGAGATATAAGCAAAAAACCAATAAAAAAACTGTAACTGTTACTGAACAAAAATGTAATTCAGTTTTCAATGTTTGAGACGAAGACGAAAATGCAGCATTTAAAAACGACTCTGAAGACTTCAGCGACTTTTATGTCACCTCCTTTTTCTTCTAATAAAGTATTGGACCTAATAAATTAAGTGTATTTTAAATCACAAAACATTTTCTGTTAAAGCACTTTTTTTTTTAAATATTAATTATTTTCAAACTTATTTCTCGCTTATGGTTAGTCCTACATGAAAAATGCAAATTACTATTTTGTAGGAAATTTTATCAGCTTTAATTTTAGTAAAAAGATAAAAATTGATAGGAGTAACAGTTTTCGAGATGTAAGCAAGAGACCAAAAAACTGTTACCTTAATTAAGCGCTTGCATATAAGCAAATTTAGTACTAAAAACAACTCTGAAGACTTTGGTGACTTTTATGTCTTCTCATTTTTCCTCTACTAAAGTGTTTGACCCAATTAATTTAGTTTCATATCGGTTTTTCAAACATTTTATTTTAAAGCAAATTTTTGTTAAAGATTATTTATATCCAACTCTATAACTCGCTTATGGTTGGTCCTACAAAAAAATGCAAATAACTATTTTGTAGAAAATTTTATCAGCTTTAATTTTAAAAGAAAGATAAAAATTAATAGGAGTAACTGTTTTCGAGATATAAGCAAAAAACCAATAAGAAAACTGTAACTGTTACTGAACAAAAATGTAATTCAGTTTTCAATGTTTGAGACGAAGACGAAAATGCAGCATTATTATTATTATTAATGTTATTGTTATTAATATGACGACTAAAAACGATTCTGAAGTCTTTGGTGACTTTTATGTCTTCTCCTTTTTCCTATACTAAAGTGTTAGACTCAATTAATTTAGTTTAATTTCGGTTTATCAAACATTATATTTTAAAGCAAATTTTTGTTAAAGATTATTTATATCCAACTCTATAACTCGCTTATGGTAGGTCTTACAAAAGAAATGCAAATAACTATTTTGTAGGAAATTTCATCAGCTTTAATTTTGAAAGAAAGATAAAAATTTATAGGAGTAATTGTTTTCGAGATATAAGCAAAAAACCAAAGTAAAAACCGTTACAGTTACTGAACAAAATGTAATTCAGTTTTCAATGTTTGAGACGAAGACGAAAATGCAGCATTTAAAAACGACTCTGAAGACTTCAGCGACTTTTATGTCACCTCCTTTTTCTTCTAATATAGTATTGGACCTAATAAATTAAGTGTATTTTAAATCACAAGACATTTTCTGTTAAAGCACTTTTTTTTTAAAAATTAATAATTTTTAAACTTATATCTCGCTTATGCTTAGTCTTACATGAAAAATGCAAATAACTATTTTGTAGAAAATTTTATCAGCTTTAATTTTAGTAAAAAGATTAAAATTGATATAAGTAACTGTTTTCCAGATATAAGCAAGAAACCAAAAAACTGTTACCTTAATTAAGCGTTTGCATGTAAGCAAATTTAGTACTATTAGTATTATTATTAATGTTATTGTTATTAATATGACGACTAAAGACTAAATTAAACTAAATTAATTGTGTCTAACACTTTAGTATAGGAAAAAGGAGAAGACATAAAAGTCACCAAAGTCTTCAGAGTCGTTTTTAGTCGTCATATTAATAACAATAACATTAATAATAATAATACTAATAGTACTAAATTTGCTTATATGCAAGCGCTTTATTAAAGTAACAGTTTTTTGGTTTCTTGCTTATATCTCGAAAACAGTTACTCCTATCAATTTTTATCTGTTTACTAAAATTAAAGCTGATAAAATTTTTTACAAAATAGTTATTTGCATTTTTCATGTAGGACTAACCTTAAGCGAGATATAAGTTTGAAAATAATCAATATTTAAAAAAAAAGTGCTTTAACAGAAAATGTCTTGTGATTTAAAATACACTTAATTTATTGGGTCCAATACATTATTAGAAGAAAAAGGAGGTGACTTAAAAGTCACAGAAGTCTTCAGAGTCGTTTTTAAATGCTGCATTTTCGTCTTCGTCTCAAACATTGAAAACTGAATTACATTTTTGTTTAGTAACTGTAACAGTTTTCACTTTGGTTTTTTGCTTATATCTCGAAAACAATTATTCCTATCAATTTTTATCTTTCTTTCAAAATTAAAGCTGATAAAATTTCCTACAAAATAGTTATTTGCATTTTTCATGTAGGACTAACCATAAGCGAGATATAAGTTTGAAAATAATTAATATTAAAAAAAAGTGCTTTAACAGAAAATGTCTTGTGATTTAAAATACACTTAATTTAATGGGTCCAATACTTTATTAGAAGAAAAAGGAGGTGACATAAAAGTCACTGAAGTCTTCAGAGTCGATTTTAAATGCTGCATTTTCGTCTTTGTCTCAAACATTGAATACTGAATTACATTTTTGTTTAGTAACAGTTACAGTTTTCTTATTGGTTTTTTGCTTATATCTCGAAAACAGTTACTCCTATCAATTTTTATCTTTCTTTCAAAATCAAAGCTGATAAAATTTCCTACAAAATAGATATTGGCATTTTTTTTGTAGGACCAACCATAAGCGAGTTATAGAGTTGGATATAAATAATCTTTAACAAAAATTTGCTTTAAAATAAAATGTTTGAAAAACCGAAATTAAACTAAATTAATTAAGACTAACACTTTAGTTGAGGAAAAAGGAGAAGACATAAAAGTCACCAAAGTTTTGAGAGTTGTTTTTAGTCGTCATATTAATAACAATAACATTAATAATAATAATACTAATAGTACTAAATTTGCTTATATGCAAGCGCTTTATTAAGGTAACAGTTTATTGGTTTCTTGCTTATATCTCGAAAACAGTTACTCCTATCAATTTTTATCTTTTTACTAAAATTAAAGCTGATAAAATTTCCTACAAAATAGTTATTTGTATTTTTCTTGTAGGACCAAGCATAAGCGAGTTATAGAGATAGATATAAATAATATTTAACAAAAATTTGCTTTAAAATAAAATGTTTGAAATACTGAAATTAAACTAAATTAATTGTGTCTAACACTTTAGTATAGGAAAAAGGAGAAGACATAAAAGTCACCAAAGTCTTCAGAGTCGTTTTTAGTCGTCATATTAATAACAATAACATTAATAATAATAATACTAATAGTACTAAATTTGCTTATATGCAAGCGCTTTATTAAGGTAACAGTTTTTTGGTTTCTTGCTTATATCTCGAAAACAGTTACTCCTATCAATTTTTATCTGTTTACTAAAACTAAAGCTGATAAAATTTCCTACAAAATAGTTATTTACATTTTTCATGTAGGACTAACCATAAGCGAGATATAAGTTTGAAAATAATCAATATTTAAAAAAAAGTGCTTTAACAGAAAATGTCTTGTGATTTAAAATACACTTAATTTATTGGGTCCAATACATTATTAGAAGAAAAAGGAGGTGACTTAAAAGTCACAGAAGTCTTCAGAGTCGTTTTTAAATGCTGCATTTTCGTCTTCGTCTCAAACATTGAAAACTGAATTACATTTTTGTTTAGTAACTGTAACAGTTTTCACTTTGGTTTATTGCTTATATCTCGAAAACAATTATTCCTATCAATTTTTATCTTTCTTTCAAAATTAAAGCTGATAAAATTTCCTACAAAATAGTTATTTGCATTTTTCTTGTAGGACCAACCATAAGCGAGTTATAGAGTTGGATATAAATAATATTTAACAAAAACTTGCTTTAAAATAAAATGTTTGAAAAACTAAAAAATAAAATTTCCTACAAAATAGTAATTTGCATTTTTCATATAGGACTAACCATAAGCGAGATATAAGTTTAAAAATAATTAATATTTAAAAAAAAAGTGCTTTAACAGAAAATGTCTTGTGATTTAAAATACACTTAATTTATTGTGTCCAATACTTTATTAGAAGAAAAAGGAGGTGACATAAAAGTCACCAAAGTCTTGAGAGTCGTTCTTAGTCGTCATATCAATAACAATAACATTAATAATAATAATACTAATAGTACTAAATTTGCTTATATGCAAGCGCTTTATTAAGGTAACAGTTTATTGGTTTCTTGCTTATATCTCGAAAACAGTTACCCCTATCAATTTTTATCTTTTTACTAAAATTAAAGCTGATAAAATTTCCTACAAAATAGTTATTTGTATTTTTCTTGTAGGACCAAGCATAAGCGAGTTATAGAGATAGATATAAATAATATTTAACAAAAATTTGCTTTAAAATAAAATGATTGAAATACTGAAATTAAACTAAATTAATTGTGTCTAACACTTTAGTATAGGAAAAAGGAGAAGACATAAAAGTCACCAAAGTCTTCAGAGTCGTTTTTAGTCGTCATATTAATAACAATAACATTAATAATAATAATACTAATAGTACTAAATTTGCTTATATGCAAGCGCTTTATTAAGGTAACAGTTTTTTGGTTTCTTGCTTATATCTCGAAAACAGTTACTCCTATCAATTTTTATCTGTTTACTAAAATTAAAGCTGATAAAATTTCCTACAAAATAGTTATTTGCATTTTTCATGTAGGACTAACCATAAGCGAGATAAAAGTTTGAAAATAATCAATATTTAAAAAAAAGTGCTTTAACAGAAAATGTCATGTGATTTAAAATACACTTAATTTATTGGGTCCAATACATTATTAGAAGAAAAAGGAGGTGACTTAAAAGTCACAGAAGTCTTCAGAGTCGTTTTTGAATGCTGCATTTTCGTCTTCGTCTCAAACATTGAAAACTGAATTACATTTTTGTTTAGTAACTGTAACAGTTTTCACTTTGGTTTTTTGCTTATATCTCGAAAACAATTATTCCTATCAATTTTTATCTTTCTTTCAAAATTAAAGCTGATAAAATTTCCTACAAAATAGTTATTTGCATTTTTCTTGTAGGACCAACCATAAGCGAGTTATAGAGTTGGATATAAATAATATTTAACAAAAACTTGCTTTAAAATAAAATGTTTGAAAAACTAAAAAATAAAATTTCCTACAAAATAGTAATTTGCATTTTTCATATAGGACTAACCATAAGCGAGATATAAGTTTAAAAATAATTAATATTTACAAAAAAAGTGCTTTAACAGAAAATATCTTGTGATTTAAAATACACTTAATTTATTGGGTCCAATGCTTTATTAGAAGAAAAAGGAGGTGACATAAAAGTCACCAAAGTCTTGAGAGTCGTTCTTAGTCGTCATATCAATAACAATAACATTAATAATAATAATACTAATAGTACTAAATTTGCTTATATGCAAGCGCTTTATTAAGGTAACAGTTTATTGGTTTCTTGCTTATATCTCGAAAACAGTTACTCTTATCAATTTTTATCTTTTTACTAAAATTAAAGCTGATAAAATTTCCTACATAATAGTTATTTGTATTTTTCTTGTAGGACCAAGCATAAGCGAGTTATAGAGATAGATATAAATAATATTTAACAAAAATTTGCTTTAAAATAAAATGTTTGAAATACTGAAATTAAACTAAATTAATTGTGTCTAACACTTTAGTATAGGAAAAAGGAGAAGACATAAAAGTCACCAAAGTCTTCAGAGTCGTTTTTAGTCGTCATATTAATAACAATAACATTAATAATAATAATACTAATAGTACTAAATTTGCTTATATGCAAGCGCTTTACTAAGGTAACAGTTTTTTGGTTTCTTTACTCCTATCAATTTTTATCTGTTTACTAAAATTAAAGCTGATAAAATTTCCTACAAAATAGTTATTTGCATTTTTCATGTAGGACTAACCATAAGCGAGATATAAGTTTGAAAATAATCAATATTTAAAAAAAAGTGCTTTAACAGAAAATGTCATGTGATTTAAAATACACTTAATTTATTGGGTCCAATACATTATTAGAAGAAAAAGGAGGTGACTTAAAAGTCACAGAAGTCTTCAGAGTCGTTTTTAAATGCTGCATTTTCGTCTTCGTCTCAAACATTGAAAACTGAATTACATTTTTGTTCAGTAACAGTTACAGTTTTCTTATTGGTTTTTTGCTTATATCTCGAAAACAGTTACTCCTATTAATTTTTATCTTTTTTTCAAAATTAAAGCTGATAAAATTTCCTACAAAATAGTTATTTGCATTTTTCTTGTAGGACCAACCATAAGCGAGTTATAGAGTTGGATATAAATAATATTTAACAAAAACTTGCTTTAAAATAAAATGTTTGAAAAACTAAAAAATAAAATTTCCTACAAAATAGTAATTTGCATTTTTCATGTAGGACTAACCATAAGCGAGATATAAGTTTAAAAATAATTAATATTTAAAAAAAAGTGTTTTACAGAAAATGTCTTGTGATTTAAAATACACTTAATTTATTGGGTCCAATACTTTATTAGAAGAAAAAGGAGGTGACATAAAAGTCACCAAAGTCTTGAGAGTCGTTCTTAGTCGTCATATCAATAACAATAACATTAATAATAATAATACTAATAGTACTAAATTTGCTTATATGCAAGCGCTTAATTAAGGTAACAGTTTCTTGCTTATATCTCGAAAACTTACATTTTTGTTCAGTAACTGTAACAGTTTTTACTTTGGTTTTTTGCTTATATCTCGAAAACAATTACTCCTATCAATTTTTATCTTTTTTTCAAAATTAAAGCTGATAAAATTTCCTACAAAATAGTTATTTGCATTTTTTTTGTAAGACCAACCATAAGCGAGTTATAGAGTTGGATATAAATAATCTTTAACAAAAATTTGCTTTAAAATATAATGTTTGAAAAACCGAAATTAAACTAAATTAATTGAGTCTAACACTTTAGTATAGGAAAAGGAGAAGACATAAAAGTCACCAAAGACTTCAGAGTCGTTTTTAGTCGTCATATTAATAACAATAACATTAATAATAATAATAATGCTGCATTTTCGTCTTCGTCTCAAATATTGAAAACTGAATTCCATTTTTGTTCAGTAACAGTTACAGTTTTCTTATTGGTTTCTTGCTTATATCTCGAAAACAGTTACTTCTATCAATTTTTATCTTTTTTTCAAAATTAAAGCTGATAACATTTCCTACAAACTAGTTATTTGCATTTTTTTGTAGGACCAACCATAAGCGAGTTATAGAGTTGGATATAAATAATCTTTAACAAAAATTTTCTTTAAAATAAAATGTTTGAAAAACTAAAATTAAACCAAATTAATTGTGTCTAACACTTTAGTAGAGGAAAAAGGAGAAGACATAAAAGTCACTAAAGTCTTCAGAGTCGTTTTTAGTCGTCATATTAATAACAATAACATTAATAATAATAATACTAATAGTACTAAATTTGCTTATATGCAAGCGCTTAATTAATGTAACAGTTTTTTGGTTTCTAGCTTATATCTCGAAAACAGTTACACCTATCAAATTTTATCTTTCTTTCAAAATTAAAGCTGATAAAATTTCCAACAAAGTAATTATTTGCATTTTTCTTGTAGGACCAAGCATAAGCGAGTTATAGAGATGAATATAAATAATTTTTAACAAAAATTTGCTTTAAAATAAAATGTTTGAAAAACTGAAATTAAACTAACTTAATTGTGTCTAACACTTTAGTGGAGGAAAAAGGAGAAGACATAAAAGTCTTTAAAGGTTTCAGAATCGTCTTTAGTCGTCATATTAATAACAATAACATTAATAAACTAATAGAACTAAATTTGCTTATATGCAAACGGTGCATTAAGGTAATAGTTTTTTGGTTTCTTGCTTATATCTCGAAAACAGTTACTCCTATCAATTTTTAACTTTTCACCAAAATTAAAGATGATAAAATTTCCTGCAAAATAGTTATTTGCATTTTTCATGTAGAACAAACCATAAGCGAGATATAAGTTTGAAAATAATTAATAATTAAAAAAAAAATGTGTTTTAACAGAAAATGTCTTGTGATTTAAAATACACTTAATTTATTGGGTCCAATACTTAATTAGAAGAAAAAGGAGGTGCAAATAACTATTTTGTTGGAAATTTTATTAGCTTTAATTGTGAAAGAAAGATAAAATTTGATAGGAGTAACTGTTTTCGAGATATAAGCAAAAAACCAATAAGAAAACTGTAACTGTTACTGAACAAAAATGTAATTCAGTTTTCAATGTTTGAGACGAAGACAAAAATGCAGCATTTAAAAACGACTCTGAAAACTTCAGTGACTTTTATGTCACCTCCTTTTTCTTCTAATAAAGTATTGGACCCAATAAATTAAGTGTATTATAAATCACAAGACATTTTCTGTTAAAACACTTTTTTTTAATTATTAATTACTTTCAAACTTATATCTCGCTTATGGTTAGTTCTACATGAAAAATGCAAATAACTATTTTGTAGGAAATTTTATCACCTTTAATTTTGGTGAAAAAATAAAAATTGATAGGAGTAACTGTTTTCGAGATATAAGCAAAAAACAAAAAAACTGTTACTTTAATTAAGCGCTTGCATATAAGCAAATTTAGTACTACTTGTATTGTTATTATAAATGTTATTGTTATTAATATGACGACTAAAGACAACTCTAAGACTTTAGTGACTTTTATGTCTCCTCCTTTTTCCACTACTAAAGTGTTAGACACAATTAATTTAGTTTAATTTCAGTTTTTCAAACATTTTATTTTAAAGCAAATTTTTGTTAAATATTAAAAACTATAAAATGGCTTAGATTGCCTAAAACACACATCACACATGATCTTTTGCATAGAAATGATAAAACGCTCATATAACACAAAATAAGCTTTATTTTTGCTTAGAAAACTAAGCTTACTTTTATTACTACTATTATTATTATTTTTATTATTATTATTATTATTATTATTATTACTATTATTATTATTATTATTATTATTATTATTATTATTATTATTATTATTAATATTATTATTATTAAAAACCGATTATAACTTTTGTATAGTAAATGTTTTTATACCAGTTTTAAAATGAGTTATTAATTTTAGACAATTTCTTGTCTAAAAACACAGATCACAGATGATCTCTTGCATAGAAATGAGAAAACGCTCAGATAACACAAAATAAGCATCATTTTTGCTTAGAAAAACTAAGCTTTAATTTAGAAAGAAATTCATTATTATAAGTATTATTATCATTATTATTATTATTATTATTATTATTATTATTATTATTATTAACTTTTGTATAGTAAATGTTTTTATACCAGTTTTAAAATGAGTTATTAATTTTAAACAATTTCTTGCCTAAAAACGCTCATATAACACACAAAATATGCTTTATTTTTGCTTAGAAAACTAAGCTTACTTTTATTACTATTATTATTATTTTAATTATTATTATAAAACTATAAAATGGCTTAGATTGCCTAAAAACACAGATCACACATGATCTTTTGCATAGAAATGAGAAAACGCTCATATAACACAAAATAAGCTTCATTTTTGCTTAGAAAACTAAGCTTAATTTTATTACTACTATTATTATTATATTTATTATTATTATTATTATTATTACTATTATTATTATTATTATTAATATTATTATTATTAAAAACCGATTATAACTTTTGTATAGTAAATGTTTTTATACCAGTTTTAAAATGAGTTATATTAATTTAGACAATTTATTGCCTAAAAACACAGATCACAGATGATCTCTTGCATAGAAATGAGAAAACGCTCATATAACACAAAAAGAGCTTCATGTTTGCTTAGAAAACTGAGCTTACTTTTATTACTATTATTATTTTTATTATTATTATTATTATTATTACTATTATTAGTATTATTATTTTTATTATTATTATTATTTTTATTATTATTATTATTATTATTATTATTATTATTATTATTATTATTATTATTGTTATTATTATTATTATTATTAAAAACTTATATTAAACAGACAGAAAACGTCGTATTCTGACACAAAAAAACGAATTACGTTATAGACTTGACGAGAACGGCGTATCTCGGACTCTTATAGGACTCTTATAGGGTCAAAAAGTATCAGTTTGGATTAAAATAAATTATTTTTGTTGACTCTCAGTCTGAATTGTTCATCAGTTCAAACAAAAACGGCTTATTTTAGACGATCTTTTGCTTTGAACAAGAAAACTTACATCGAACAGACTAAAAACGTATTAATCTGGCATAAAAGAGCAATTTATGTATCACTTTGGATAAAGGCAGCTAATCCTATTCGTTTCATTGCTTAAAATAGACAAAATTGTTAATAAATCTAACAAAAACGCTGTATTCTAGCACAAAATACTAATTACATTATAGTTTCGACGAGAATAGCTTATTTGGAATGATTCTATGCTTCCAAACGAGTAAATTTTTATTAAACAGATGCCAAACATCATGTTTTGTCCTATAAAGACATTTTATATTGCAGTTTGTATTAAAACAAAATATTTTCGTTGATTCTTTGTTAGAAGCAGCAAACCTAACATTAAAGAATCTGAAAACTTTGTATTCGGACACAAACCACCGAATTTTGTATCAGTTTAGACAAAAACGGTTGATTTTCGACAATATTTTGCTTTGAACAAGAAAATTTATATCAAACTGACTAAAAAGGTCTTATTTTAGCACAAAACAAAAGATTTGCGTTATAGTCTTGAAGCTGATTCATGACACAGTTTGGATAAAAACCAATTATTTTTGTTAATTCATTGTTACAAACAAGAAACCTTACATCAAAGAAACTGAAAACCCCTTATTCAGGCACGGAAATTCGAATTACGTTTCAGCCTTTGTTTTGAACACGAAAACTTACATTAAAAAGATTAAAAACGTCTTATTCTGGCTGAAAACTGCAAATTATATATTACTCTAGATAAAAGCAATTTATCCTGATTACTCCTTTACTTAGAATAGAGTAAACTTGTATAAAACTTAATGAAAACTTTAAATTTAGTCTCAAAGAAATAATTTACGTTATAGTTTTGACCAGCACTGTTTATTTCAAACGAATTTATGATTCGAAACTAATGAACTTTTATGGGGCAGATGCAAAACCACATATTACCATATAAAGCGTTGTTTTAAAGCAAAGTATTACCTTTTGCAACAAGAAATTTTACGTCAAAGAAACTGAAAACTTCGTATCCATGCATAAATAACGAATTACGTATCAGTTTAGGCAAATACAGCTTATTTTAAACGATTCATTGCTATAAACAAGAAAAATTTTATCAAGCATATTGAAAACGTCTTATTCTCGAAAATAAGAGCAAATTATGTATCAGTTTTGACAAAAGCGGATTACTCTGTTTGATTCTATGCTTAGAGTAGAGTAAACTACTATAAAACGTAATGAAAACTCTATATTCAAGCTCAAAAGAACAAATTACGTTATAGTTTTGGCAAAAAAAATATTTCGGACGATTACATACTTCGAAGTAAGCAAACTTTAATTGAACAAGTGCAAAAGCTAATACTTTGCTTTAAAATAACGATTTATGTGGTAATATGGTATTTTGCATCTGTCCTATAAAAGTTTACTCGTTTCGCTCCATTGAATCATTCGAAATAAATTATTTTGACACAACAACAACGAAAATAATTTGTTTTTGTTTAAACTGTAACATAAGTCGCTTTTATAAAACGAACTAAGACGTTTGGCATCTGTTTATTGAAAGTTTTCTCGTTTGGGGGCATAAAATCGTTTGAAATTAACAGTTCTGGTCAAAACTATAACGTAAATTATTTCTTTGTATCACTTTAAAGATTTGCGTTATAGTCTTGACGAGAACTGTTAATTTCAAACGATTCTATGCTTTGAAACCAGTATACTTTCACTGAACAGAGGCAAAACGTCTGAGTTCGCCTTTAAAAAACGATTTATGTCACAGTTTGGATTAAAACCAATGATTTTCGTTTATTCATTGTTACAAACAAGAAACCTTACATCAAAGAAACTGAAAACCTCTTATTCAGGCCCAGAAAATCAAATTACGTTTCAGTCTAGACACAAATTGCTTATTTTAGACGATTCTTTCTTTTGAACACGAAAACTTACATTAAAAAGATTAAAAACGTCTTATTCTGGCTCAAAACTGCAAATTATGTATTACTTTGGATAAAAGCAGTTTATCCTGATTACTCCTTTGCTTAGAATAGAGCAAACTTGTATAAAACTTAATGAAAACTTTAAATTTCGTCTCAAAGAAATAATTTACGTTATAGTTTTGACCAGAACTGTTAATTTCAAACGATTTTATGCCCCCAAACGAGAAAACTTTCACTAAACAAATGCCAAACGTCTTAGTTCGTTTTATAAAAGCGACTTATGTAACAGTTTAAACAAAAACAAATTATTTTCGCTGTTGTTGTGTTAAAATAATTTATTTCGAATGATTCAATGGAGCGAAACGAGTAAACTTTTATAGGACAGATGCAAAATACCATATTACCACATAAATCGTTATTTTAAAGCAAAGTATTAGCTTTTGCACTTGTTCAATTAAAGTTTGCTTACTTCGAAGTATGTAATCGTCCGAAATATTTTTTTTTGCCAAAACTATAACGTAATTTGTTCTTTTGAGCTTGAATATAGAGTTTTAATTACGTTTTATAGTAGTTTACTCTACTCTAAGCATAGAATCAAACAGAGTAATCCGCTTTTGTTAAAACTGATACATAATTTGCTCTTATTTTCGAGAATAAGACGTTTTCAATATGCTTGATAAAATTTTTCTTGTTTATAGCAAGGAATCGTTTAAAATAAGCTGTATTTGCTTAAACTGATACGTAATTCGATATTTATGCATGGATACGAAGTTTTCAGTTTCTTTGACGTGAAATTTCTTGTTGCAAAAGGTAATACTTTGCTTTAAAACAACGCTTTATATGGTAATATGTGGTTTTGCATCTGCCCCATAAAAGTTCATTAGTTTCGAATCATAAATTCGTTTGAAATAAACAGTGCTGGTCAAAACTATAATGTAAATTATTTCTTTGAGACGAAATTTAAAGTTTTCATTAAGTTTTATACAAGTTTACTCTATTTTAAGTAAAGGAGTAATCAGGATAAATTGCTTTTATCTAGAGTAATATATAATTTGCAGTTTTCAGCCAGAATAAGACGTTTTTAATCTTTTTAATGTAAGTTTTCGTGTTCAAGACAACAGATCGTCTAAAATAAGCAGTTTTTGTCCAGACTGAAACGTAATTCGAATTTCTGTGCCTGAATAAGGGGTTTTCAGTTTCTTTGATGTAAGGTTTCTTGTTTGTAACAATGAATTAACAAAAATATTTGGTTTTTATCCAAACTGTGGCATGAATCAGCTTTAAGACTATAACGCAAATCTTTTGTTTTGTGCTAAAATAAGACGTTTTTAGTCAGTTTGATATAAGTTTTCTTGTTCAAAGCAAAATATTGTCGAAAATCAACCGTTTTTGTCTAAACTGATACAAAATTCGGTGGTTTGTGTCCGAATACAAAGTTTTCAGATTCTTTAATGTTAGGTTTGCTGCTTCTAACAAAGAATCAACGAAAATATTTTGTTTTAATACAAACTGCAATATAAAATGTCTTCATAGGACAAAACATGATGTTTGGCATCTGTTTAATAAAAATTTACTCGTTTGGAAGCATAGAATCATTTCAAATAAGCTATTCTCGTCGAAACTATAATGTAATTAGTATTTTGTGCTAGAATACAGCGTTTTTGTTAGATTTATTAACAATTTTGTCTATTTTAAGCAATGAAACGAATAGGATTAGCTGCCTTTATCTAAAGTGATAAATAAATTGCTCTTTTATGCCAGATTAATACGTTTTTAGTCTGTTCGATGTAAGTTTTCTTGTTCAAAGCAAAAGATCGTCTAAAATAAGCCGTTTTTGTTTGAACTGATGTACAATTCAGACTGAGAGTCAACAAAAATAATTTATTTTAATCCAAACTGATACTTTTTGACCCTATAAAAGTCCTATAAGAGTCCGAGATACGCCGTTCTCGTCAAGTCTATAACGTAATTCGTTTTTTTGTGTCAGAATACGACGTTTTCTGTCTGTTTAATATAAGTTTTTAATAATAATAATAATAATAACAATAATAATAATAATAATAATAATAATAATAATAATAATAATAATAATAATAATAATAATAATAATAATAACAATAATAATAATAATAATAATAATAATAATAAAAATAATAATACTAATAATAGTAATAAAAATAATAATAGTAATAAAAGTAAGCTTAGTTTTCTAAGCAAACATGAAGCTCTTTTTGTGTTATATGAGCGTTTTCTCATTTCTATGCAAGAAATCATCTGTGATCTGTGTTTTTAGGCAAGAAATTGTCTAAAATTAATAACTCATTTTAAAACTGGTATAAAAACATTTACTATACAAAAGTTAATAATAATAATAATAATAATAATAATAATAATAATAGTAATAAAAAATAATAATAATAATAATAATAATAATAATAATAATAATAATAATAATAATAATAATAATAATAATAATGATAATAATACTTATAATATTGAATTTCTTTCTAAATTAAAGCTTAGTTTTTCTAAGCAAAAATGATGCTTATTTTGTGTTATCTGAGCGTTTTCTCATTTCTATGCAAGAGATCATCTGTGATCTGTGTTTTTAGGCAATAAATTGTCTAAATTAATATAACTCATTTTAAAACTGGCATAAAAACATTTACTATACAAAAGTTATAATCGGTTTTTAATAATAATAATATTAATAATAATAATAATAATAGTAATAATAATAATAATAATAATAATAAATATAATAATAATAGTAGTAATAAAAGTAAGCTTAGTTTTCTAAGCAAAAATGAAGCTTATTTTGTGTTATATGAGCGTTTTCTCATTTCTATGCAAAAGATCATGTGTGATCTGTGTTTTTAGGCAATCTAAGCCATTTTATAGTTTTTAGGCAAGAAATTGGCTAAAATTAATCACTCATTTTAAAACTGGTATAAAAACAATACTATACAAAAGTTATAATCGGTTTTTAATAATAATAATAATAATAATAATAATAATAATAATAATAATAATAATAATAATAATAACAATAATAATAATAATAATAATAATAATAATAATAATAATAATAACAATAATAATAATAATTAAAATAATAATAATAGTAATAAAAGTAAGCTTACTTTTCTAAGCAAAAATAAAGCTTATTTGTGTGTTATATGAGCGTTTTTAGGCAAGAAATTGTTTAAAATTAATAACTCATTTTAAAACTGGTATAAAAACATTTACTATACAAAAGTTAATAATAATAATAATAATAATAATAATAATAGTAATAAAAGAAATAATAATAATAATAATAATAATAATAATAATAATAATAATAATAATAATAATGATAATAATACTTATAATAATGAATTTCTTTCTAAATTAAAGCTTAGTTTTTCTAAGCAAAAATGATGCTTATTTTGTGTTATCTGAGCGTTTTCTCATTTCTATGCAAGAGATCATCTGTGATCTGTGTTTTTAGACAAGAAATTGTCTAAAATTAATAACTCATTTTAAAACTGGTATAAAAACATTTACTATACAAAAGTTATAATCGGTTTTTAATAATAATAATATTAATAATAATAATAATAATAATAGTAATAATAATAATAATAATAATAATAAAAATAATAATAATAGTAGTAATAAAAGTAAGCTTAGTTTTCTAAGCAAAAATGAAGCTTATTTTGTGTTATATGAGCGTTTTATCATTTCTATGCAAAAGATTATGTGTGATGTGTGTTTTAGGCAATCTAAGCCATTTTATAGTTTTTAATATTTAACAAAAATTTGCTTTAAAATAAAATGTTTGAAAAACTGAAATTAAACTAAATTAATTGTGTCTAACACTTTAGTAGAGGAAAAAGGAGGAGACATAAAAGTCACTAAAGTCTTAGAGTTGTCTTTAGTCGTCATATTAATAACAATAACATTTATAATAACAATACTAGTAGTACTAAATTTGCTTATATGCAAGCGCTTAATTAAAGTAACAGTTTTTTTGTTTTTTGCTTATATCTCGAAAACAGTTACTCCTATCAATTTTTACTTTTTCACCAAAATTAAAGGTGATAAAATTTCCTACAAAATAGTTATTTGCATTTTTCATGTAGAACTAACCATAAGCGAGATATAAGTTTGAAAGTAATTAATAATTAAAAAAAAGTGTTTTAACAGAAAATGTCTTGTGATTTATAATAAACTTAATTTATTGGGTCCAATACTTTATTAGAAGAAAAAGGAGGTGACATAAAAGTCACTGAAGTTTTCAGAATCGTTTTTAAATGCTGCATTTTTGTCTTCGTCTCAAACATTGAAAACTGAATTACATTTTTGTTCAGTAACAGTTACAGTTTTCTTATTGGTTTTTTGCTTATATCTCGAAAACAGTTACTCCTATCAAATTTTATCTTTCTTTCACAATTAAAGCTAATAAAATTTCCAACAAAATAGTTATTTGCACCTCCTTTTTCTTCTAATTAAGTATTGGACCCAATAAATTAAGTGTATTTTAAATCACAAGACATTTTCTGTTAAAACACATTTTTTTTTTTTTTTAATTATTAATTTTAATTATTAATTATTTTCAAACTTATATCTCGCTTATGGTTTGTTCTACATGAAAAATGCAAATAACTATTTTGCAGGAAATTTTATCATCTTTAATTTTGGTGAAAAGTTAAAAATTGATAGGAGTAACTGTTTTCGAGATATATGCAAGAAACCAAAAAACTATTACCTTAATGCAGCGTTTGCATATAAGCAAATTTAGTACTATTAGTTTATTAATGTTATTGTTATTAATATGACGACTAAAGACGATTCTGAAACCTTTAAAGACTTTTATGTCTTCTCCTTTTTCCTCCACTAAAGTGTTAGACACAATTAATTTAGTTTAATTTCAGTTTTTTAAACATTTTATTTTAAAGCAAATTTTTGTTAAAAATTATTTATATTCATCTCTATAACTCGCTTATGCTTGGTCCTACAAGAAAAATGCAAATAATTACTTTGTTGGAAATTTTATCAGCTTTACTTTTGAAAGAAAGATAAAATTTGATACTTGTAACTGTTTTCGAGATATAAGCTAGAAACCAAAAAACTGTTACATTAATTAAGCGCTTGCATATAAGCAAATTTAGTACTATTAGTATTATTATTATTAATGTTATTGTTATTAATATGACGACTAAAAACGACTCTGAAGACTTTAGTGACTTTTATGTCTTCTCCTTTTTCCTCTACTAAAGTGTTAGACACAATTAATTTGGTTTAATTTTAGTTTTTCAAACATTTTATTTTAAAGAAAATTTTTGTTAAAGATTATTTATATCCAACTCTATAACTCGCGTATGGTTGGTCCTACAAAAAAATGCAAATAACTATTTTGTAGGAAATGTTATCAGCTTTAATTTTGAAAAAAAGATAAAAATTGATAGAAGTAACTGTTTTCGAGATATAAGCAAGAAACCAATAAGAAAACTGTAACTGTTACTGAACAAAAATGGAATTCAGTTTTCAATATTTGAGACGAAGACGAAAATGCAGCATTATTATTATTATTAATGTTATTGTTATTAATATGACGACTAAAAACGACTCTGAAGTCTTTGGTGACTTTTATGTCTTCTCCTTTTTCCTATACTAAAGTGTTAGACTCAATTAATTTAGTTTAATTTCGGTTTTTCAAACATTATATTTTAAAGCAAATTTTTGTTAAAGATTATTTATATCCAACTCTATAACTCGCTTATGGTTGGTCTTACAAAAAAAATGCAAATAACTATTTTGTAGGAAATTTTATCAGCTTTAATTTTGAAAAAAAGATAAAAATTGATAGGAGTAATTGTTTTCGAGATATAAGCAAAAAACCAAAGTAAAAACTGTTACAGTTACTGAACAAAAATGTAAGTTTTTGAGATATAAGCAAGAAACTGTTACCTTAATTAAGCGCTTGCATATAAGCAAATTTAGTACTATTAGTATTATTATTATTAATGTTATTGTTATTGATATGACGACTAAGAACGACTCTCAAGACTTTGGTGACTTTTATGTCACCTCCTTTTTCTTCTAATAAAGTATTGGACCCAATAAATTAAGTGTATTTTAAATCACAAGACATTTTCTGTAAAACACTTTTTTTTAAATATTAATTATTTTTAAACTTATATCTCGCTTATGGTTAGTCCTACATGAAAAATGCAAATTACTATTTTGTAGGAAATTTTATTTTTTAGTTTTTCAAACATTTTATTTTAAAGCAAGTTTTTGTTAAATATTATTTATATCCAACTCTATAACTCGCTTATGGTTGGTCCTACAAGAAAAATGCAAATAACTATTTTGTAGGAAATTTTATCAGCTTTAATTTTGAAAAAAAGTTAAAAATTAATAGGAGTAACCGTTTTCGAGATATATGCAAAAAACCAATAAGAAAACTGTAACTGTTACTGAACAAAAATGTAATTCAGTTTTTAATGTTTGAGACGAAGACGAAAATGCAGCATTTAAAAACGACTCTGAAGACTTCTGTGACTTTTAAGTCACCTCCTTTTTCTTCTAATAATGTATTGGACCCAATAAATTAAGTGTATTTTAAATCACATGACATTTTCTGTTAAAGCACTTTTTTTTAAATATTGATTATTTTCAAACTTATATCTCGCTTATGGTTAGTCCTACATAAAAAATGCAAATAACTATTTTGTAGGAAATTTTATCAGCTTTAATTTTAGTAAACAGATAAAAATTGATAGAAGTAACTGTTTTCGAGATATAAGCAAGAAACCAAAAAACTGTTACCTTAATAAAGCGCTTGCATATAAGCAAATTTAGTACTATTAGTATTATTATTATTAATGTTATTGTTATTAATATGACGACTAAAAACGACTCTGAAGACTTTGGTGACTTTTATGTCTTCTCCTTTTTCCTATACTAAAGTGTTAGACACAATTAATTTAGTTTAATTTCAGTATTTCAAACATTTTATTTTAAAGCAAATTTTTGTTAAATATTATTTATATCTATCTCTATAACTCGCTTATGCTTGGTCCTACAAGAAAAATACAAATAACTATTTTGTAGGAAATTTTATCAGCTTTAATTTTAGTAAAAAGATAAAAATTGATAGGAGTAACTGTTTTCGAGATATAAGCAAGAAACCAATAAACTGTTACCTTAATAAAGCGCTTGCATATAAGCAAATTTAGTACTATTAGTATTATTATTATTAATGTAATTGTTATTGATATGACGACTAAGAACGACTCTCAAGACTTTGGTGACTTTTATGTCACCTCCTTTTTCTTCTAATAAAGTATTGGACCCAATAAATTAAGTGTATTTTAAATCACAAGACATTTTCTGTTAAAGCACTTTTTTTGTAAATATTAATTATTTTTAAACTTATATCTCGCTTATGGTTAGTCCTATATGAAAAATGCAAATTACTATTTTGTAGGAAATTTTATTTTTTAGTTTTTCAAACATTTTATTTTAAAGCAAGTTTTTGTTAAATATTATTTATATCCAACTCTATAACTCGCTTATGGTTGGTCCTACAAGAAAAATGCAAATAACTATTTTGTAGGAAATTTTATCAGCTTTAATTTTGAAAGAAAGATAAAAATTAATAGGAATAATTGTTTTCGAGATATAAGCAAAAAACCAAAGTGAAAACTGTTACAGTTACTAAACAAAAATGTAATTCAGTTTTCAATGTTTGAGACGAAGACGAAAATGCAGCATTCAAAAACGACTTTGAAGACTTCTGTGACTTTTAAGTCACCTCCTTTTTCTTCTAATAATGTATTGGACCCAATAAATTAAGTGTATTTTAAATCACATGACATTTTCTGTTAAAGCACTTTTTATTAAATATTGATTATTTTCAAACTTATATCTCGCTTATGGTTAGTCCTACATGAAAAATGCAAATAACTATTTTGTAGGAAATTTTATCAGCTTTAATTTTAGTAAAAAGATAAAAATTGATAGGAGTAACTGTTTTCGAGATATAAGCAAGAAACCAAAAAACTGTTACCTTAATAAAGCGCTTGCATATAAGCAAATTTAGTACTATTAGTATTATTATTATTAATGTTATTGTTATTAATATGACGACTAAAAACGACTCTGAAGACTTTGGTGACTTTTATGTCTTCTCCTTTTTCCTATACTAAAGTGTTAGACACAATTAATTTAGTTTAATTTCAGTATTTCAAACATTTTATTTTAAAGCAAATTTTTGTTAAATATTATTTATATCTATCTCTATAACTCGCTTATGCTTGGTCCTACAAGAAAAATACAAATAACTATTTTGTAGGAAATTTTATCAGCTTTAATTTTAGTAAAAAGACAAAAATTGATAGGAGTAACTGTTTTCGAGATATAAGCAAGAAACCAATAAACTGTTACCTTAATAAAGCGCTTGCATATAAGCAAATTTAGTACTATTAGTATTATTATTATTAATGTAATTGTTATTGATATGACGACTAAGAACGACTCTCAAGACTTTGGTGACTTTTATGTCACCTCCTTTTTCTTCTAATAAAGTATTGGACCCAATAAATTAAGTGTATTTTAAATCACAAGACATTTTCTGTTAAAGCACTTTTTTTGTAAATATTAATTATTTTTAAACTTATATCTCGCTTATGGTTAGTCCTATATGAAAAATGCAAATTACTATTTTGTAGGAAATTTTATTTTTTAGTTTTTCAAACATTTTATTTTAAAGCAAGTTTTTGTTAAATATTATTTATATCCAACTCTATAACTCGCTTATGGTTGGTCCTACAAGAAAAATGCAAATAACTATTTTGTAGGAAATTTTATCAGCTTTAATTTTGAAAGAAAGATAAAAATTAATAGGAATAATTGTTTTCGAGATATAAGCAAAAAACCAAAGTGAAAACTGTTACAGTTACTAAACAAAAATGTAATTCAGTTTTCAATGTTTGAGACGAAGACGAAAATGCAGCATTCAAAAACGACTTTGAAGACTTCTGTGACTTTTAAGTCACCTCCTTTTTCTTCTAATAATGTATTGGACCCAATAAATTAAGTGTATTTTAAATCACATGACATTTTCTGTTAAAGCACTTTTTTTTAAATATTGATTATTTTCAAACTTATATCTCGCTTATGGTTAGTCCTACATGAAAAATGCAAATAACTATTTTGTAGGAAATTTTATCAGCTTTAATTTTAGTAAACAGATAAAAATTGATAGGAGTATCTGTTTTCGAGATATAAGCAAGAAACCAAAAAACTGTTACCTTAATAAAGCGCTTGCATATAAGCAAATTTAGTACTATTAGTATTATTATTATTAATGTTATTGTTATTAATATGACGACTAAAAACGACTCTAAAGACTTTGGTGACTTTTATGTCTTCTCCTTTTTCCTATACTAAAGTGTTAGACACAATTAATTTAGTTTAATTTCAGTATTTCAAACATTTTATTTTAAAGCAAATTTTTGTTAAATATTATTTATATCTATCTCTATAACTCGCTTATGCTTGGTCCTACAAGAAAAATACAAATAACTATTTTGTAGGAAATTTTATCAGCTTTAATTTTAGTAAAAAGATAAAAATTGATAGGAGTAACTGTTTTCGAGATATAAGCAAGAAACCAATAAACTGTTACCTTAATAAAGCGCTTGCATATAAGCAAATTTAGTACTATTAGTATTATTATTATTAATGTTATTGTTATTGATATGACGACTAAGAACGACTCTCAAGACTTTGGTGACTTTTATGTCACCTCCTTTTTCTTCTAATAAAGTATTGGACCCAATAAATTAAGTGTATTTTAAATCACAAGACATTTTCTGTTAAAGCACTTTTTTTTTAAATATTAATTATTTTTAAACTTATATCTCGCTTATGGTTAGTCCTATATGAAAAATGCAAATTACTATTTTGTAGGAAATTTTATTTTTTAGTTTTTCAAACATTTTATTTTAAAGCAAGTTTTTGTTAAATATTATTTATATCCAACTCTATAACTAGCTTATGGTTGGTCCTACAAGAAAAATGCAAATAACTATTTTGTAGGAAATTTTATCAGCTTTAATTTTAGTAAAAAGATAAAAATTGATAGGAGTAACTGTTTTCGAGATATAAGCAAGAAACCAATAAACTGTTACCTTAATAAAGCGCTTGCATATAAGCAAATTTAGTACTATTAGTATTATTATTATTAATGTTATTGTTATTAATATGACGACTAAAAACAACTCTCAAAACTTTGGTGACTTTTATGTCTTTTCCTTTTTCCTCAACTAAAGTGTTAGTCTTAATTAATTTAGTTTAATTTCGGTCTTTCAAACATTTTATTTTAAAGCAAATTTTTGTTAAAAATTATTTATATCCAACTCTATAACTCGCTTATGGTTGGTCCTACAAAAAAAATGCCAATAACTATTTTGTAGGAAATTTTATCAGCTTTGATTTTGAAAGAAAAATAAAAATTGATAGGAGTAACTGTTTTCGAGATATAAGCAAAAAACCAATAAGAAAACTGTAACTGTTACTAAACAAAAATGTAATTCAGTATTCAATGTTTGAGACAAAGACGAAAATGCAGCATTTAAAATCGACTCTGAAGACTTCAGTGACTTTTATGTCACCTCCTTTTTCTTCTAATAAAGTATTGGACCCATTAAATTAAGTGTATTTTAAATCACAAGACATTTTCTGTTAAAGCACTTTTTTTTAATATTAATTATTTTCAAACTTATATCTCGCTTATGGTTAGTCCTACATGAAAAATGCAATTAACTATTTTGTAGGAAATTTTATCAGCTTTAATTTTGAAAGAAAGATAAAAATTGATAGAAATAATAGTTTTCGAGATATAAGCAAAAAACCAAAGTGAAAACTGTTACAGTTACTAAACAAAAATGTAATTCAGTTTTCAATGTTTGAGACGAAGACGAAAATGCAGCATTTAAAAACGACTCTGAAGACTTCTGTGACTTTTAAGTCACCTCCTTTTTCTTCTAATAATGTATTGGACCCAATAAATTAAGTGTATTTTAAATCACAAGACATTTTCTGTTAAAGCACTTTTTTTTAAATATTGATTATTTTCAAACTTATATCTCGCTTAAGGTTAGTCCTACATGAAAAATGCAAATAACTATTTTGTAAGAAATTTTATCAGCTTTAATTTTAGTAAACAGATAAAAATTGATAGGAGTAACTGTTTTCGAGATATAAGCAAGAAACCAAAAAACTGTTACCTTAATAAAGCGCTTGCATATAAGCAAATTTAGTACTATTAGTATTATTATTATTAATGTTATTGTTATTAATATGACGACTAAAAACGACTCTGAAGACTTTGGTGACTTTTATGTCTTCTCCTTTTTCCTATACTAAAGTGTTAGACACAATTAATTTAGTTTAATTTCAGTATTTCAAACATTTTATTTTAAAGCAAATTTTTGTTAAAGATTATTTATATCCAACTCTATAACTCGCTTATGGTTGGTCCTACAAAGAAAATGCCAATAACTATTTTGTAGGAAATTTTATCATCTTTGATTTTGAAAAAAAGACAAAAATTGATAGGAGTAATTGTTTTCGAGATATAAGCAAAAAACCAAAGTAAAAACTGTTACAGTTACTGAACAAAAATGTAATTCAGTTTTCAATGTTTGAGACGAAGACGAAAATGCAGCATTTAAAAACGACTCTGAAGACTTCAGTGACTTTTATGTCACCTCCTTTTCCTTCTAATAAAGTATTGGACCCATTAAATTAAGTGTATTTTAAATCACAAGACATTTTCTGTTAAAGCACTTTTTTTTTAAATATTAATTATTTTCAAACTTATATCTCGCTTATGGTTAGTCCTACATGAAAAATGCAAATAACTATTTTGTAGGAAATTTTATCAGCTTTAATTTTGAAAGAGAGATAAAAATTGATAGGAGTAATTGTTTTCGAGATATAAGCAAAAAACCAAAGTAAAAACTGTTACAGTTACTGAACAAAAATGTAATTCAGTTTTCAATGTTTGAGACGAAGACGAAAATGCAGCATTTAAAAACGACTCTGAAGACTTCAGCGACTTTTATGTCACCTCCTTTTTCTTCTAATAAAGTATTGGACCCAATAAATTAAGTGTATTTTAAATCACAAGACATTTTCTGTTAAAGCACTTTTTTTTAAATATTAATAATTTTTAAACTTATATCTCGCTTATGGTTAGTCTTACATGAAAAATGCAAATAACTATTTTGTAGAAAATTTTATCGGCTTTAATTTTAGTAAAAAGATAAAAATTGATATAAGTAACTGTTTTCCAGATATAAGCAAGAAACCAAAAAACTGTTACCCTAATTAAGCGTTTGCATGTAAGCAAATTTAGTACTATTAGTATTATTATTAATGTTAGTGTTATTAATATGACGACAAAAGACGACTCTGAAACCTTTAGTGACCTTTATGTCTTCTCCTTTTTCCTCTACTAAAGTGTTAGACACAATTAATTTAGTTTAATTTTAGTTTTTCAAACATTTTATTTTAAAGCAAGTTTTTGTTAAATATTATTTATATCCAACTCTATAACTCGCTTATGGTTGGTCCTACAAGAAAAATGCAAATAACTATTTTGTAGAAAATTTTATCAGCTTTAATTTTGAAAGAAAGATAAAAATTGATAGGAGTAACTGTTCTCGAGATATAAGCAAAAAACCAATAAGAAAACTGTAACTGTTACTGAACAAAAATGTAATTCAGTTTTCAATGTTTGAGACGAAGACGAAAATGCAGCATTATTATTATTATTAATGTTATTGTTATTAATATGACGACTAAAAACGACTTTGAAGACTTTGGTGAATTTTATGTCTTCTCCTTTTTCCTATACTAAAGTGTTAGACTCAATTTAATTTCGGTTTTTCAAACATTATATTTTAAAGCAAATTTTTGTTAAAGATTATTTATATCCAACTCTATAACTCGCTTATGGTTGGTCTTACAAAAGACATGCAAATAACTATTTTGTAGGAAATTTTATCAGCTTTAATTTTGAAAGAAAGATAAAAATTGATAGGAGTAATTGTTTTCGAGATATAAGCAAAAAACCAAAGTAAAAACTGTTACAGTTACTGAACAAAAATGTAAGTTTTCGAGATATAAGCAAGAAACTGTTACCTTAATTAAGCGCTTGCATATAAGCAAATTTAGTACTATTAGTATTATTATTATTATTAATGTTATTGTTATTGATATGACGACTAAGAACGACTCTCAAGACTTTGGTGACTTTTATGTCACCTCCCTTTTATATCCAATCATAAGCGAGTTATAGAGTTGGATATAAATAATCATTAACAAAAATTTGCTTTAAAATAAAATGTTTGAAAAACTGATATTAAACTAAATTAATTGGGTCTAACACTTTAGTAGAGGAAAAAGGAGAAGACATAAAAATCACCAAAAACTAAATTAATTGTGTCTAACACTTTAGTAGAGGAAAAAGGAGAAGACATAAAGGTCACTAAAGGTTTCAGAGTCGTCTTTTGTCGTCATATTAATAACAATAACATTAATAATAATACTAATAGTACTAAATTTGCTTACATGCAAACGCTTAATTAGGGTAACAGTTTTTTGGTTTCTTGCTTATATCTGGAAAACAGTTACTTATATCAATTTTTATCTTATTACTAAAATTAAAGCCGATAAAATTTTCTACAAAATAGTTATTTGCATTTTTCATGTAAGACTACCCATAAGCGAGATATAAGTTTAAAAATTATTAATATTTAAAAAAAAAGTGCTTTAACAGAAAATGACTTGTGATTTAAAATACACTTAATTTATTGGGTCCAATACTTTATTAGAAGAAAAAGGAGGTGACATAAAAGTCGCTGAAGTCTTCAGAGTCGTTTTTAAATGCTGCATTTTCGTCTTCGTCTCAAACATTGAAAACTGAATTACATTTTTGTTCAGTAACTGTAACAGTTTTTACTTTGGTTTTTTGCTTATATCTCGAAAACAATTACTCCTATCAATTTTTATCTCTCTTTCAAAATTAAAGCTGATAAAATTTCCTACAAAATAGTTATTTGCATTTTTCATGTAGGACTAACCATAAGCGAGATATAAGTTTGAAAATAATTAATATTTAAAAAAAAAGTGCTTTAACAGAAAATGTCTTGTGATTTATAATACACTTAATTTAATGAGTCCAATACTTTATTAGAAGAAAAAGGAGGTGACATAAAAGTCACTGAAGTCTTCAGAGTCGTTTTTAAATGCTGCATTTTCGTCTTCGTCTCAAACATTGAAAACTGAATTACATTTTTGTTCAGTAACTGTAACAGTTTTTACTTTGGTTTTTTGCTTATATCTCGAAAACAATTACTCCTATCAATTTTTGTCTTTTTTTCAAAATCAAAGCTGATAAAATTTCCTACAAAATAGTTATTGGCATTTTTTTTGTAGGACCAACCATAAGCGAGTTATAGAGTTGGATATAAATAATCTTTAACAAAAATTTGCTTTAAAATAAAATGTTTGAAATACTGAAATTAAACTAAATTAATTGTGTCTAACACTTTAGTATAGGAAAAAGGAGAAGACATAAAAGTCACCAAAGTCTTCAGAGTCGTTTTTAGTCGTCATATTAATAACAATAACATTAATAATAATAATACTAATAGTACTAAATTTGCTTATATGCAAGCGCTTTATTAAGGTAACAGTTTTTTGGTTTCTTGCTTATATCTCGAAAACAGTTACTCCTATCAATTTTTATCTGTTTACTAAAATTAAAGCTGATAAAATTTCTTACAAAATAGTTATTTGCATTTTTCATGTAGGACTAACCTTAAGCGAGATATAAGTTTGAAAATAATCAATATTTAAAAAAAAAGTGCTTTAACAGAAAATGTCTTGTGATTTAAAATACACTTAATTTATTGGGTCCAATACATTATTAGAAGAAAAAGGAGGTGACTTAAAAGTCACAGAAGTCTTCAGAGTCGTTTTTAAATGCTGCATTTTCGTCTTCGTCTCAAACATTGAAAACTGAATTACATTTTTGTTTAGTAACAGTTACAGTTTTCTTATTGGTTTTTTGCTTATATCTCGAAAACAGTTACTCCTATCAATTTTTATCTTTCTTTCAAAATCAAAGCTGATAAAATTTCCTACAAAATAGTTATTGGCATTTTTTTTGTAGGACCAACCATAAGCGAGTTATAGAGTTTGATATAAATAATCTTTAAAAAAAACTTGCTTTAAAATAAAATGTTTGAAAAACTAAAAAATAAAATTTCCTACAAAATAGTAATTTGCATTTTTCATATAGGACTAACCATAAGCGAGATATAAGTTTAAAAATAATTAATATTTACAAAAAAAGTGCTTTAACAGAAAATGTCTTGTGATTTAAAATACACTTAATTTATTGGGTCCAATACTTTATTAGAAGAAAAAGGAGGTGACATAAAAGTCACCAAAGTCTTGAGAGTCGTTCTTAGTCGTCATATCAATAACAATAACATTAATAATAATAATACTAATAGTACTAAATTTGCTTATATGCAAGCGCTTTATTAAGGTAACAGTTTTTTGGTTTCTTGCTTATATCTCGAAAACAGTTACTCCTATCAATTTTTATTTGTTTACTAAAATTAAAGCTGATAAAATTTCCTACAAAATAGTTATTTGCATTTTTCATGTAGGACTAACCATAAGCGAGATATAAGTTTGAAAATAATCAATATTTAAAAAAAAGTGCTTTAACAGAAAATGTCTTGTGATTTAAAATACACTTAATTTATTGGGTCCAATACATTATTAGAAGAAAAAGGAGGTGACTTAAAAGTCACAAAAGTCTTCAGAGTCGTTTTTAAATGCTGCATTTTCGTCTTCGTCTCAAACATTGAAAACTGAATTACATTTTTGTTTAGTTACTGTAACAGTTTTCACTTTGGATTTTTGCTTATATCTCGAAAACAATTATTCCTATCAATTTTTATCTTTCTTTCAAAATTAAAGTTGATAAAATTTCCTACAAAATAGTTATTTGCATTTTTCTTGTAGGACCAACCATAAGCGAGTTATAGAGTTGGATATAAATAATATTTAACAAAAACTTGCTTTAAAATAAAATGTTTGAAAAACTAAAAAATAAAATTTCCTACAAAATAGTAATTTGCATTTTTCATGTAGGACTAACCATAAGCGAGATATAAGTTTAAAAATAATTAATATTTAAAAAAAAAGTGCTTTAACAGAAAATGTCTTGTGATTTAAAATACACTTAATTTATTGGGTCCAATACTTTATTAGAAGAAAAAGGAGGTGACATAAAAGTCACCAAAGTCTTGAGAGTCGTTCTTAGTCGTCATATCAATAACAATAACATTAATAATAATAATACTAATAGTACTAAATTTGCTTATATGCAAGCGCTTAATTAAGGTAACAGTTTCTTGCTTATATCTCGAAAACTTACATTTTTGTTCAATAACTGTAACAGTTTTTACTTTGGTTTTTTGCTTATATCTCGAAAACAATTACTCCTATCAATTTTTATCTTTCTTTCAAAATTAAAGCTGATAAAATTTCCTACAAAATAGTTATTTGCATTTCTTTTGTAAGACCAACCATAAGCGAGTTATAGAGTTGGATATAAATAATCTTTAACAAAAATTTGCTTTAAAATATAATGTTTGAAAAACCGAAATTAAACTAAATTAATTGAGTCTAACACTTTAGCTCGTTTGGAAGCATAGAATCATTCCAAATAAGGTATTCTCGTCGAAACTATAATGTAATTAGTATTTTGTGCTAGAATACAGCGTTTTTGTTAGATTTTTTAACAATTGTCTATTTTAGGCAATGAAACGAAAAGGATTAGCTGTCTTTATCCAAAGTGATACATAAATTGCTCTTTTATGCCAGATTAATACGTTTTTAGTATATTCGATGTAAGTTTTCTTGTTCAAAGCAAAAGATCGTCTAAAATAAGCCGTTTTTGTTTGAACTGATGAACAATTCAGACTGAGAGTCAACAAAAGTAATTTGTTTTAATCCAAACTGATACTTTTTGACCCTATAAGAGTCCTATAAGAGTCCGAGATACGCCGTTCTCGTCAAGTCTATAACGTAATTCGTTTTTATGTGTCAGAATACGACGTTTTCTGTCTGTTTAATATAAGTTTTTAATAATAATAATAATAATAACAATAACAATAACAATAATAATAATAATAATAATAATAATAATAATAACAATAATAATAATAATAATAATAATAATAATAATAATAAAAATAATAATAGTAATAAAAGTAAGCTTAGTTTTCTAAGCAAAAATGAAGCTTATTTTGTGTGTTATATGAGCGTTTTCTCATTTCTATGCAAGAAATCATCTGTGATCTGTGTTTTTAGGCAAGAAATTGTCTAAAATTAATAACTCATTTTAAAACTGGTATAAAAACATTTACTATACAAAAGTTAATAATAATAATAATAATAATAATAATAATAATAATAATAATAATAATAATAATAATAATAATAATAATAATAATATAAATAATAATAATAATAATAAATTTTAATATCAGTTTTTCAAACATTTTATTTTAAAGCAAATTTTTGTTAAAGATTATTTATATCCAACTCTATAACTCGCTTATGGTTGGTCCTACAAAAAAATGCCAATAACTATTTTGTAGGAAATTTTATCAGCTTTGATTTTGAAAGAAAGATAAAAATTGATAGGAATAACTGTTTTCGAGATATAAGCAAAAAACCAATAAGAAAACTGTAACTGTTACTAAACAAAAATGTAATTCAGTATTTAATGTTTGAGACAAAGACGAAAATGCAGCATTTAAAATCGACTCTGAAGACTTCAGTGACTTTTATGTCACCTCCTTTTTCTTCAAATAATGTATTGGACCCATTAAATTAAGTGTATTTTAAATCACAAGACATTTTCTGTTAAAGCACTTTTTTTTTAAATATTAATTATTTTCAAACTTATATCTCGCTTATGGTTAGTCCTACATAAAAAATGCAAATAACTATTTTGTAGGAAATTTTATCAGCTTTAATTTTGAAAGAAAGATAAAAATTGATAGTAGTAATTGTTTTCGAGATATAAGCAAAAAACCAAAGTAAAAACTGTTACAGTTACTTAACAAAAATGTAATTCAGTTTTCAATGTTTGAGACGAAGACGAAAATGCAGCATTTAAAAACGACTCTGAAAACTTCAGCGACTTTTATGTCACCTCCTTATTCTTCTAATAATATATTGGACCCAATAAATTAAGTGTATTTTAAATCACAAGACATTTTCTGTTAAAGCACTTTTTTTTAAATATTAATAATTTTCAAACTTACATCTCGCTTATGGTTAGTCCTACATAAAAAATGCAAATAACTATTTTGTAGGAAATTTTATTAGCTTTAATTTTAGTAAACAGATAAAAATTGATAGGAGTAACTGTTTTCGAGATATAAGCAAGAAACCAAAAAACTGTTACCTTAATAAAGCGCTTGCATATAAGCAAATTTAGTACTATTAGTATTATTATTATTAATGTTATTGTTATTAATATGACGACTAAAAACGACTCTGAAGACTTTGGTGACTTTTATGTCTTCTCCTTTTTCCTATACTAAAGTGTTAGACACAATTAATTTAGTTTAATTTCAGTATTTCAAACATTTTATTTTAAAGCAAATTTTTGTTAAATATTATTTATATCTATCTCTATAACTCGCTTTTGCTTGGTCCTACAAGAAAAATACAAATAACTATTTTGTAGGAATTTTTATCAGCTTTAATTTTAGTAAAAAGATAAAAATTGATAGGAGTAACTGTTTTCGAGATATAAGCAAGAAACCAAAAAACTGTTACCTTAATAAAGCGCTTGCATATAAGCAAATTTAGTACTATTAGTATTATTATTATTAATGTTATTGTTATTAATATGACGACTAAAAACGACTCTCAAGACTTTGGTGACTTTTATGTCTTCTCCTTTTTCCTCAACTAAAGTGTTAGTTTTAATTAATTTAGTTTAATTTCGGTTTTTCAAACATTTTATTTTAAAGCAAATTTTTGTTAAAGATTATTTATATCCAACTCTATAACTCGCTTATGGTTGGTCTTACAAAAGAAATGCAAATAACTATTTTGTTGGAAATTTTATCAGCTTTAATTTTGAAAGAAAGATAAAAATTGATAGGAGTAATTGTTTTCGAGATATAAGCAAAAAACCAAAGTGAAAACTGTTACAGTTACTGAACAAAAATGTAATTCAGTTTTCAATGTTTGAGACGAAGACAAAAATGCAGCATTTAAAAACGACTCTGAAGACTTCAGTGACTTTTATGTCACCTCCTTTTTCTTCTAATAGAGTATTGGTCCCAATAAATTAAGTGTATTTTAAATCACAAGACATTTTCTGTTAAAGCACTTTTTTTTTAAATATTAATTATTTTCAAACTTCTATCTCGCTTATGGTTAGTCCTACATAAAAAATGCAAATAACTATTTTGTAGGAAATTTTATCAGCTTTAATTTTAGTAAAAAGATAAAAATTGATAGGAGTAACTGTTTTCGAGATATAAGCAAGAAACTGTTACCTTAATTAAGCGCTTGCATATAAGCAAATTTAGTAATATTAGTATTATTATTATTAATGTTATTGTTATTAATATGACGACTAAAGACAACTCTAAGACTTTTGTAACTTTTATGTCTTCTCCTTTTTCCTCTACTAAAGTGTTAGACACAATTAATTTAGTTTAATTCCGGTTTTTCAAGCATTTTATTTTAAAGCAAATTTTTGTTAAATATTATTTATATCCAACTCTATAACTCGTTTATGCTTGGTCCTACAAGAAAAATGTTAATAACTATTTGGTTGGAAATTTTATCAGCTTTAATATTGAAAGAAAGATAAAATTTGATAGGAGTAACTGTTTTCGAGATATAAGCAAAAAACCAATAAGAAAACTGTAACTGTTACTGAACAAAAATGTAACTCAGTTTTCAATGTTTGAGACAAAGACAAAAATGCAGCATTTAAAAACGACTCTGAAGACGTCAGTGACTTTTATGTCACCTCCTTTTTCTTCTAATAAAGTATTGGACCCAATAAATTAAGTGTATTTTAAATCACAAGACATTTTCTGTTAAAGCACTTTTTTTTTAAATATTAATTATTTTCAAACTTATATCTCGCTTATGGTTAGTCCTACATGAAAAATGCAAATAACTATTTTGTAGGAAATTTTATCAGCTTTAATTTTAGTAAACAAATAAAAATTGATAGGAGTAACTGTTTTCGAGATATAAGCAAGAAACCAAAAAACTGTTACCTTAATAAAGCGCTTGCATATAAGCAAATTTAGTACTATTAGTATTATTATTATTAATGTTATTGTTATTAATATGACGACTAAAAACGACTCTGAAGACTTTGGTGACATTTATGTCTTCTCCTTTTTCCTATACTAAAGTGTTAGACACAATTAATTTAGTTTAATTTCAGTATTTCAAACATTTTATTTTAAAGCAAATTTTTGTTAAATATTATTTATATCTATCTCTATAACTCGCTTATGCTTGGTCCTACAAGAAAAATACAAATAACTATTTTGTAGAAATTTTTATCAGCTTTAATTTTAGTAAAAAGATAAAAATTGATAGGAGTAACTGTTTTCGAGATATAAGCAAGAAACCAAAAAATGTTACCTTAATAAAGCGCTTGCATATAAGCAAATTTAGTACTATTAGTATTATTATTATTAATGTTATTGTTATTAATATGACGACTAAAAACGACTCTCAAGACTTTGGTGACTTTTATGTCTTCTCCTTTTTCCTCAACTAAAGTGTTAGTTTTAATTAATTTAGTTTAATTTCGGTTTTTCAAACATTTTATTTTAAAGCAAATTTTTGTTAAAGATTATTTATATCCAACTCTATAACTCGCTTATGGTTAGTCCTACAAAAAAAATGCCAATAACTATTTTGTAGGAAATTTTATCAGCTTTGATTTTGAAAGAAAGATAAAAATTGATAGGAGTAACTGTTTTCGAGATATAAGCAAAAAACCAATAAGAAAACTGTAACTGTTACTAAACAAAAATGTAATTCAGTTTTCAATGTTTGAGACAAAGACGAAAATGCAGCATTTAAAATCGACTCTGAAGACTTCAGTGACTTTTATGTCACCTCCTTTTTCTTCTAATAAAGTATTGGACCCATTAAATTAAGTGTATTTTAAATCACAAGACATTTTCTGTTAAAGCACTTTTTTTTAAATATTAATTATTTTCAAACTTATATCTCGCTTATGGTTAGTCCTACATGAAAAATGCAAATTACTATTTTGTAGGAAATTTTATCAGCTTTAATTTTAGTAAAAAGATAAAAATTGATAGGAGTAACTGTTTTCGAGATATAAGCAAGAAACCAATAAGAATACTGTAACTGTTACTGAACAAAAATGTAATTCAGTTTTCAATGTTTGAGACGAAGACGAAAATGCAGCATTTAAATACGACTCTGAAGACTTCAGCGACTTTTATGTCACCTCCTTATTCTTCTAATAAAGTATTGGACCCAATAAATTAAGATTAAGTAAATCACAAGACATTTTCTGTTAAAGCACTTTTTTTTAAATATTAATAATTTTCAAACTTACATCTCGCTTATGGTTAGTCCTACATGAAAAATGCAAATAACTATTTTGTAGGAAATTTTATTAGCTTTAATTTTAGTAAACAGATAAAAATTGATAGGAGTAACTGTTTTCGAGATATAAGCAAGAAACCAAAAAACTGTTACCTTAATAAAGCGCTTGCATATAAGCAAATTTAGTACTATTAGTATTATTATTATTAATGTTATTGTTATTAATATGACGACTAAAAACGACTCTGAAGACTTTGGTGACTTTTATGTCTTCTCCTTTTTCCTATACTAAAGTGTTAGACACAATTAATTTAGTTTAATTTCAGTATTTCAAACATTTTATTTTAAAGCAAATTTTTGTTAAATATTATTTATATCTATCTCTATAACTCGCTTATGCTTGGTCCTACAAGAAAAATACAAATAACTATTTTGTAGGAATTTTTATCAGCTTTAATTTTAGTAAAAAGATAAAAATTGATAGGAGTAACTGTTTTCGAGATATAAGCAAGAAACCAAAAAACTGTTACCTTAATAAAGCGCTTGCATATAAGCAAATTTAGTACTATTAGTATTATTATTATTAATGTTATTGTTATTAATATGACGACTAAAAACGACTCTCAAGACTTTGGTGACTTTTATGTCTTCTCCTTTTTCCTCAACTAAAGTGTTAGTTTTAATTAATTTAGTTTAATTTCGGTTTTTCAAACATTTTATTTTAAAGCAAATTTTTGTTAAAGATTATTTATATCCAACTCTATAACTCGCTTATGGTTGATCTTACAAAAGAAATGCAAATAACTATTTTGTTGGAAATTTTATCAGCTTTAATTTTGAAAGAAAGATAAAAATTGATAGGAGTAATTGTTTTCGAGATATAAGCAAAAAACCAAAGTGAAAACTGTAACTGTTACTGAACAAAAATGTAACTCAGTTTTCAATGTTTGAGACAAAGACAAAAATGCAGCATTTAAAAACGACTCTGAAGACGTCAGTGACTTTTATGTCACCTCCTTTTTCTTCTAATAGAGTATTGGTCCCAATAAATTAAGTGTATTTTAAATCACAAGACATTTTCTGTTAAAGCACTTTTTTTTTAAATATTAATTATTTTCAAACTTCTATCTCGCTTATGGTTAGTCCTACATAAAAAATGCAAATAACTATTTTGTAGGAAATTTTATCAGCTTTAATTTTAGTAAAAAGATAAAAATTGATAGGAGTAACTGTTTTCGAGATATAAGCAAGAAACTGTTACCTTAATTAAGCGCTTGCATATAAGCAAATTTAGTAATATTAGTATTATTATTATTAATGTTATTGTTATTAATATGACGACTAAAGACAACTCTAAGACTTTTGTAACTTTTATGTCTTCTCCTTTTTCCTCTACTAAAGTGTTAGACACAATTAATTTAGTTTAATTCCGGTTTTTCAAGCATTTTATTTTAAAGCAAATTTTTGTTAAATATTATTTATATCCAACTCTATAACTCGTTTATGCTTGGTCCTACAAGAAAAATGTTAATAACTATTTGGTTGGAAATTTTATCAGCTTTAATTTTGAAAGAAAGATAAAATTTGATAGGAGTAACTGTTTTCGAGATATAAGCAAAAAACCAATAAGAAAACTGTAACTGTTACTGAACAAAAATGTAACTCAGTTTTCAATGTTTGAGACAAAGACAAAAATGCAGCATTTAAAAACGACTCTGAAGACGTCAGTGACTTTTATGTCACCTCCTTTTTCTCCTAATAAAGTATTGGACCCAATAAATTAAGTGTATTTTAAATCACAAGACATTTTCTGTTAAAGCACTTTTTTTTTAAATATTAATTATTTTCAAACTTATATCTCGCTTATGGTTAGTCCAACATGAAAAATGCAAATAACTATTTTGTAGGAAATTTTATCAGCTTTAATTTTAGTAAACAAATAAAAATTGATAGGAGTAACTGTTTTCGAGATATAAGCTAGAAACCAAAAAACTGTTACATTAATTAAGCGCTTGCATATAAGCAAATTTAGTACTATTAGTATTATTATTATTAATGTTATTGTTATTAATATGACGACTAAAAACGACTCTGAAGACTTTAGTGACCTTTATGTCTTCTCCTTTTTCCTCTACTAAAGTGTTAGACACAATTAATTTGGTTTAATTTTAGTTTTTTAAACATTTTATTTTAAAAAAAATTTTTGTTAAAGATTATTTATATCCAACTCTATAACTCGCTTATGGTTGGTCCTACAAAAAAATGCAAATAACTATTTTGTAGGAAATGTTATCAGCTTTAATTTTGAAAAAAAGATAAAAATTGATAGAAGTAACTGTTTTCGAGATATAAGCAAGAAACCAATAAGAAAACTGTAACTGTTACTGAACAAAAATGTAATTCAGTTTTCAATGTTTGAGACGAAGACGAAAATGCAGCATTATTATTATTATTAATGTTATTGTTATTAATATGACGACTAAAAACGACTCTGAAGTCTTTGGTGACTTTTATGTCTTCTCCTTTTTCCTATACTAAAGTGTTAGACTCAATTAATTTAGTTTAATTTCGGTTTTCCAAACATTATATTTTAAAGCAAATTTTTGTTAAAGATTATTTATATCCAACTCTATAACTCGCTTATGGTTGGTCTTACAAAAGAAATGCAAATAACTATTTTGTAGGAAATTTTATCAGCTTTAATTTTGAAAGAAAGATAAAAATTGATAGGAGTAATTGTTTTCGAGATATAAGCAAAAAACCAAAGTAAAAACTGTTACAGTTACTGAACAAAAATGTAATTCAGTTTTCAATGTTTGAGACGAAGACGAAAATGCAGCATTTAAAAACGACTCTGAAGACTTCAGCGACTTTTATGTCACCTCCTTTTTCTTCTAATATAGTATTGGACCCAATAAATTAAGTGTATTTTAAATCACAAGACATTTTCAGTTAAAGCACTTTTTTTTTAAATATTAATCATTTTTAAACTTATATCTCGCTTATGCTTAGTCTTACATGAAAAATGCAAATAACTATTTTGTAGAAAATTTTATCACCTTTAATTTTAGTAAAAAGATAAAAATTGATATAAGTAACTGTTTTCCAGATATAAGCAAGAAAACAAAAAACTGTTACCTTAATTAAGCGTTTGCATGTAAGCAAATTTAGTACTATTAGTATTTTTATTAATGTTATTGTTATTAATATGACGACTAAAGACGACTCTGAAACCTTTAGTGACCTTTATCTCTTCTCCTTTTTCCTCTACTAAAGTGTTAGACACAATTAATTTAGTTTAATTTTAGTTTTTCAAACATTTTATTTTAAAGCAAGTTTTTGTTAAATATTATTTATACCCAACTCTATAACTCGCTTATGGTTGGTCCTACAAGAAAAATGCAAATAACTATTTTGTAGGAAATTTTATCAGCTTTAATTTTGAAATAAAGATAAAAATTGTTAGGAGTAACTGTTTTCGAGATATAAGCAAAAAACCAATAAGAAAACTGTAACTGTTACTGAACAAAAATGTAATTCAGTTTTCAATGTTTGAGACGAAGACGAAAATGCAGCATTATTATTATTATTGATGTTATTGTTATTAATATGACGACTAAAAACGACTCTGAAGACTTTGGTGACTTTTATGTCTTCTCCTTTTTCCTATACTAAAGTGTTAGACTCAATTAATTTAGTTTAATTTCGGTTTTTCAAACATTATATTTTAAAGCAAATTTTTGTTAAAGATTATTTATATCCAACTCTATAACTCGCTTATGGTTGGTCTTACAAAAGAAATGCAAATAACTATTTTGTAGGAAATTTTATCAGCTTTAATTTTGAAAGAAAGATAAAAATTGATAGGAGTAATTGTTTTCGAAATATAAGCAAAAAACCAAAGTAAAAACTCTTACAGTTACTGAACAAAAATGTAAGTTTTCGAGATATAAGCAAGAAACTGTTACCTTAATTAAGCGCTTGCATATAAGCAAATTTAGTACTATTAGTATTATTATTATTAATGTTATTGTTATTGATATGACGACTAAGAACGACTCTCAAGACTTTGGTGACTTTTATGTCACCTCCTTTTTCTTCTAATAAAGTATTGGACCCAATAAATTAAGTGTATTTTAAATCACAAGACATTTTCTGTTAAAGCACTTTTTTTTTAAATATTAATTATTTTTAAACTTATATCTCGCTTATGGTTAGTCCTATATGATAAATGCAAATTACTATTTTGTAGGAAATTTTATTTTTTAGTTTTTCAAACATTTTATTTTAAAGCAAGTTTTTGTTAAATATTATTTATATCCAACTCTATAACTCGCTTATGGTTGGTCCTTCAAGAAAAATGCAAATAACTATTTTGTAGGAAATTTTATCAGCTTTAATTTTGAAAGAAAGATAAAAATTGATAGGAATAATTGTTTTCGAGATATAAGCAAAAAACCAAAGTGAAAACTGTTACAGTTACTAAACAAAAATGTAATTCAGTTTTCAACGTTTGAGACGAAGACGAAAATGCAGCATTTAAAAACGACTCTGAAGACTTCTGTGACTTTTAAGTCACCTCCTTTTTCTTCTAATAATGTATTGGACCCAATAAATTAAGTGTATTTTAAATCACATGACATTTTCTGTTAAAGCACTTTTTTTTAAATATTGATTATTTTCAAACTTATATATCGCTTATGGTTAGTCCTACATGAAAAATGCAAATAACTATTTTGTAGGAAATTTTATCAGCTTTAATTTTAGTAAAAAGATGAAAATTGATAGGAGTAACTGTTTTCGAGATATAAGCAAGAAACCAATAAACTGTTACCTTAATAAAGCGCTTGCTTATAAGCAAATTTAGTACTATTAGTATTATTATTATTAATGTTATTGTTATTAATATGACGACTAAAAACAACTCTCAAAACTTTGGTGACTTTTATGTCTTCTCCTTTTTCCTCAACTAAAGTGTTAGTCTTAATTAATTTAGTTTATTTTCGGTTTTTCAAACATTTTATTTTAAAGCAAATTTTTGTTAAAGATTATTTATATCCAACTTTATAACTCGCTTATGGTTGGTCCTACAAAAAAAATGCCAATAACTATTTTGTAGGAAATTTTATCAGCTTTGATTTTGAAAGAAAGATAAAAATTGATAGGAGTAACTGTTTTCGAGATATAAGCAAAAAACCAATAAGAAAACTGTAACTGTTACTAAACAAAAATGTAATTCAGTATACAATGTTTGAGACAAAGACGAAAATGCAGCATTTAAAATCGACTCTGAAGACTTCAGTGACTTTTATGTCACCTCCTTTTTCTTCTAATAAAGTATTGGACCCATTAAATTAAGTGTATTTTAAATCACAAGACATTTTCTGTTAAAGCACTTTTTTTTTAATATTAATTATTTTCAAACTTATATCTCGCTTATGGTTAGTCCTACATGAAAAATGCAAATAACTATTTTGTAGGAAATTTTATCAGCTTTAATTTTGAAAGAAAGATAAAAATTGATAGGAATAATAGTTTTCGAGATATAAGCAAAAAACCAAAGTGAAAACTGTTACAGTTACTAAACAAAAATGTAATTCAGTTTTCAATGTTTGAGACGAAGACGAAAATGCAGCATTTAAAAACGACTCTGAAGACTTCTGTGACTTTTAAGTCACCTTCTTTTTCTTCTAATAATGTATTGGACCCAATAAATTAAGTGTATTTTAAATCACAAGACATTTTCTGTTAAAGCACTTTTTTTTTAAATATTGATTATTTTCAAACTTATATCTCGCTTATGGTTAGTCCTACATGAAAAATGCAAATAACTATTTTGTAAGAAATTTTATCAGCTTTAATTTTAGTAAACATATAAAAATTGATAGGAGTAACTGTTTTCGAGATATAAGCAAGAAACCAAAAAACAGTTACCTTAATAAAGCGCTTGCATATAAGCAAATTTAGTACTATTAGTATTATTATAATTAATGTTATTGTTATTAATATGACGACTAAAAACGACTCTGAAGACTTTGGTGACTTTTATGTCTTCTCCTTTTTCCTATACTAAAGTGTTAGACACAATTTATTTAGTTTAATTTCAGTATTTCAAACATTTTATTTTAAAGCAAATTTTTGTTAAATATTATTTATATCTATCTCTATAACTCACTTATGCTTGGTCCTACAAGAAAAATACAAATAACTATTTTGTAGGAAATTTTATCAGCTTTAATTTTAGTAAAAAGATAAAAATTGATAGGAGTAACTGTTTTCGAGATATAAGCAAGAAACCAAAAAACTGTTACCTTAATAAAGCGCTTGCATATAAGCAAATTTAGTACTATTAGTATTATTATTATTAATGTTATTGTTATTAATATGACGACTAAAAACGACTCTCAAAACTTTGGTGACTTTTATGTCTTCTCCTTTTTCCTCAACTAAAGTGTTAGTCTTAATTAATTTAGTTTAATTTCGGTTTTTCAAACATTTTATTTTAAAGCAAATTTTTGTTAAAGATTATTTATATCCAACTCTATAACTCGCTTATGGTTGGTCCTACAAAAAAAATTCCAATAACTATTTTGTAGGAAATTTTATCAGCTTTGATTTTGAAAGAAAGACAAAAATTGATAGGAGTAATTGTTTTCGAGATATAAGCAAAAAACCAAAGTGAAAACTGTTACAGTTACTGAACAAAAATGTAATTCAGTTTTCAATGTTTGAGACGAAGACGAAAATGCAGCATTTAAAAACGACTCTGAAGACTTCAGTGACTTTTATGTCACCTCCTTTTTCTTCTAATAAAGTATTGGACCCATTAAATTAAGTGTATTTTAAATCACAAGACATTTTCTGTTAAAGCACTTTTTTTTTAAATATTAATTATTTTCAAACTTCTATCTCGCTTATGGTTAGTCCTACATAAAAAATGCAAATAACTATTTTGTAGGAAATTTTATCAGCTTTAATTTTAGTAAAAAGATAAAAATTGATAGGAGTAACTGTTTTCGAGATATAAGCAAGAAACTGTTACCTTAATTAAGCGCTTGCATATAAGCAAATTTAGTAATATTAGTATTATTATTATTAATGTTATTGTTATTAATAGGGCGACTAAAGACGACTCTGAAACATTTAGTGACTTTTATGTCTTTTCCTTTTTCCTCTACTAAAGTGTTAGACACAATTAATTTAGTTTAATTCCGGTTTTTTAAGCATTTTATTTTAAAGCAAATTTTTGTTAAATATTATTTATATCCAACTCTATAACTCGTTTATGCTTGGTCCTACAAGAAAAATGTAAATAACTATTTTGTTGGAAATTTTATCAGCTTTAATTTTGAAAGAAAGGTAAAATTTGATAGGAGTAACTGTTTTCGAGATATAAGCAAAAAACCAATAAGAAAACTGTAACTGTTACTGAACAAAAATGTAACTCAGTTTTCAATGTTTGAGACGAAGACAAAAGTGCAGCATTTAAAAACGACTCTGAAGACGTCAGTGACTTTTATGTCACCTCCTTTTTCTTCTAATAAAGTATTGGACCCAATAAATTAAGTGTATTTTAAATCACAAGACATTTTCTGTTAAAGCACTTTTTTTTTAAATAATAATTATTTTCGAACTTATATCTCGCTTATGGTTAGTCCTACATGAAAAATGCAAATAACTATTTTGTAGGAAATTTTATCAGCTTTAATTTTGAAAGAGAGATAAAAATTGATAGGAGTAATTGTTTTCGAAATATAAGCAAAAAACCAAAGTGAAAACTGTTACAGTTACTGAACAAAAATGTAATTCAGTTTTCAATGTTTGAGACGAAGACGAAAATGCAGCATTTAAAAACGACTCTGAAGACTTCAGTGACTTTTATGTCACCTCCTTTTTCTTCTAATAAAGTATTGGACCCATTAAATTAAGTGTATTTTAAATCACAAGACATTTTCTGTTAAAGCACTTTTTTTTTAAATATTAATTATTTTCAAACTTCTATCTCGCTTATGGTTAGTCCTACATAAAAAATGCAAATAACTATTTTGTAGGAAATTTTATCAGCTTTAATTTTAGTAAGAAGATAAAAATTGATAGGAGTAACTGTTTTCGAGATATAAGCAAGAAACTGTTACCTTAATTAAGCGCTTGCATATAAGCAAATTTAGTACTATTAGTATTATTATAATTAATGTTATTGTTATTAATATGACGACTAAAAACGACTCTGAAGACTTTGGTGACTTTTATGTCTTCTCCTTTTTCCTCTACTAAAGTGTTAGACACAATTAATTTAGTTTAATTCCGGTTTTTCAAGCATTTTATTTTAAAGCAAATTTTTGTTAAATATTATTTATATCCAACTCTATAACTCGTTTATGCTTGGTCCTACAAGAAAAATGTTAATAACTATTTTGTTGGAAATTTTATCAGCTTTAATTTTGAAAGAAAGATAAAATTTGATAGGAGTAACTGTTTTCGAGATATAAGCAAGAAACTGTTACCTTAATTAAGCGCTTGCATATATGCAAATTTAGTAATATTAGTATTATTATTATTAATGTTATTGTTATTAATAGGACGACTAAAGACGACACTGAAACATTTAGTGACTTTTATGTCTTTTCCTTTTTCCTCTACTAAAGTGTTAGACACAATTAATTTAGTTTAATTCCGGTTTTTCAAGCATTTTATTTTAAAGAAAATTTTTGTTAAATATTATTTATATCCAACTCTATAACTCGCTTATGGTTGGTCCTACAAAAAAAATGCCAATAACTATTGTGTAGGAAATTTTATCAGCTTTAATTTTAGTAAAAAGATAAAAATTGATAGGAGTAACTGTTTTCGAGATATAATCAAGAAACCAAAAAACTGTTACCTTAATTAAGCGTTTGCATATAAGCAAATTTAGTATTATTAGTATTATTATTATTAATGTTATTGTTATTAATATGACGATTAAAAACGACTCTTAAATAAATGCTACATTTTTGTCTTCGTCTCAAACATTGAAAACTGAGTTACATTTTTGTTCAGTAACAGTTACAGTTTTCTTATTGGTTTTTTGCTTATATCTCGAAAACAGTTACTCCTATCAAATTTTATCTTTCTTTCAAAATTAAAGCTGATAAAATTTCCAACAAAATAGTTATTAACATTTTTCTTGTAGGACCAAGCATAAACGAGTTATAGAGTTGGATATAAATAATATTTAACAAAAATTTGCTTTAAAATAAAATGCTTGAAAAACCGGAATTAAACTAAATTAATTGTGTCTAACACTTTAGTAGAGGAAAAAGGAGAAGACATAAAAGTCACTAAATGTTTCAGAGTCGTCCTTAGTCGTCATATTAATAACAATAACATTAATAATAATAATACTAATAGTACTAAATTTGCTTATATGCAAGCGCTTTATTAAGGTAACAGTTTTTTGGTTTCTTGCTTATATCTCGAAAACAGTTACTCGTATCAATTTTTATCTTTTTTTCAAAATTAAAGCTGATAAAATTTCCTACAAAATAGTTATTTCCATTTTTTTGTAGGACCAACCATAAGCGAGTTATAGAGTTGGATATAAATAATCTTTAACAAAAATTTGCTTTAAAATAAAATGTTTGAAAAACCGATATTAAACTAAATTAATTGGGTCTAACACTTTAGTAGTGGAAAAAGGAAAAGACATAAAAATCACCAAAGTCTTCAGAGTTGTTTTTAGTACTAAATTTGCTTATATGCAAGCGCTTAATTAAGGTAACAGTTTTTTGGTTTCTTGCTTATATCTCGAAAACTGTTACTCCTATCAATTTTTATCTTTTTACTAAAATTAAAGCTGATAAAATTTCCTACAAAATAGTAATTTGCATTTTTCATGTAGGACTAACCATAAGCGAGATATAAGTTTGAAAATAATTAATATTTAAAAAAAAAGTGCTTTAACAGAAAATGTCTTGTGATTTAAAATACACTTAATTTATTGGGTCCAATACATTATTAGAAGAAAAAGGAGGTGACTTAAAAGTCACAGAAGTCTTCAGAGTCGTTTTTAAATGCTGCATTTTCGTCTTCGTTTCAAACATTGAAAACTGAATTACATTTTTGTTTAGTTACTGTAACAGTTTTCACTTTGGTTTTTTGCTTATATCTCGAAAACAATTATTCCTATCAATTTTTATCTTTCTTTCAAAATTAAAGCTGATAAAATTTCCTACAAAATAATTATATAAATAAAAACAAATATAATAAAAGGAGAAGACATAAATGTCACTAAAGGTTTCAAAGTCGTCTTTAGTCGTCATATTAATAACAATAACATTAGTAATAATAATACTAATAGTACTAAATTTGCTTATATGCAAGCGCTTAATTAAGGTAACAGTTTCTTGCTTATATCTCGAAAACTTACATTTTTGTTCAATAACTGTAACAGTTTTTACTTTGGTTTTTTGCTTATATCTCGAAAACAGTTACTCCTATCAATTTTTATCTTTCTTTCAAAATCAAAGCTGATAAAATTTCCTACAAAATAGTTATTGGCATTTTTTTTGTAGGACCAACCATAAGCGAGTTATAGAGTTGGATATAAATAATCTTTAACAAAAATTTGCTTTAAAATAAAATGTTTGAAAAACCGAAATTAAACTAAATTAATTAAGACTAACACTTTAGTATAGGAAAAAGGAGAAGACATAAAAGTCACCAAAGTCTTCAGAGTCGTTTTTAGTCGTCATATTAATAACAATAACATTAATAATAATAATACTAATAGTACTAAATTTGCTTATATGCAAGCGCTTTATTAAGGTAACAGTTTTTTGGTTTCTTGCTTATATCTCGAAAACAGTTACTCCTATCAATTTTTATCTGTTTACTAAAATTAAAGCTGATAAAATTTCCTACAAAATATTTATTTGCATTTTTCATGTAGGACTAACCATAAGCAAGATATAAGTTTGAAAATAATCAATATTTAAAAAAAAAGTGCTTTAACAGAAAATGTCTTGTGATTTAAAATACACTTAATTTATTGGGTCCAATACATTATTAGAAGAAAAAGGAGGTGACTTAAAAGTCACAGAAGTCTTCAGAGTCGTTTTTAAATGCTGCATTTTCGTCTTCGTTTCAAACATTGAAAACTGAATTACATTTTTGTTTAGTTACTGTAACAGTTTTCACTTTGGTTTTTTGCTTATATCTCGAAAACAATTATTCCTATCAATTTTTATCTTTCTTTCAAAATTAAAGCTGATAAAATTTCCTACAAAATAGTTATTTGCATTTTTCTTGTAGGACCAACCATAAGCGAGTTATAGAGTTGGATATAAATAATATTTAACAAAAACTTGCTTTAAAATAAAATGTTTGAAAAACTAAAAAATAAAATTTCCTACAAAATAGTAATTTGCATTTTTCATGTAGGACTAACCATAAGCGAGATATAAGTTTTAAAATAATTAATATTTAAAAAAAAAGTGCTTTCACAGAAAATGTCTTGTGATTTAAAATACACTTAATTTATTGGGTCCAATACTTTATTAGAAGAAAAAGGAGGTGACATAAAAGTCACCAAAGTCTTGAGAGTCGTTCTTAGTCGTCATTTCAATAACAATAACATTAATAATAATAATACTAATAGTACTAAATTTGCTTATATGCAAGCGCTTAATTAAGGTAACAGTTTCTTGCTTATATCTCGAAAACTTACATTTTTGTTCAATAACTGTAACAGTTTTTACTTTGGTTTTTTGCTTATATCTCGAAAACAATTATTCCTATCAATTTTTATCTTTCTTTCAAAATTAAAGCTGATAAAATTTCCTACAAAATAGTTATTTGCATTTCTTTTGTAAGACCAACCATAAGCGAGTTATAGAGTTGGATATAAATAATCTTTAACAAAAATTTGCTTTAAAATATAATGTTTGAAAAACCGAAATTAAACTAAATTAATTGAGTCTAACACTTTAGTATAGGAAAAAGGAGAAGACATAAAAGTCACCAAAGTCTTCAGAGTCGTTTTTAGTTGTCATATTAATAACAATAACATTAATAATAATACTAATAGTACTAAATTTGCTTACATGCAAACGCTTAATTAAGGTAACAGTTTTTTGGTTTCTTGCTTATATCTGGAAAACAGTTACTTATATCAATTTTAATCTTTTTACTAAAATTAAAGCTGATAAAATTTTCTACAAAATAGTTATTTGCATTTTTCATGTAAGACTAAGCATAAGCGAGATATAAGTTTAAAAATTATTAATATTTAAAAAAAAAGTGCTTTAACAGAAAATGTTTTGTGATTTAAAATACACTTAATTTATTAGGTCCAATACTTTATTAGAAGAAAATGGAGGTGACATATAAGTCACTGAAGTCTTCAGAGTCGATTTTAAATGCTACATTTTCGTCTTCCTCTCAAACATTGAAAACTGAATTACATTTTTGTTCAGTAACAGTTACAGTTTTCTTATTGGTTTTTTGCTTATATCTCGAAAACAGTTACTCCTATCAATTTTTATCTTTCTTTTAAAATTAAAGCTGATAAAATTTCCTACAAAATAATTATATAAATAAAAACAAATATAATAAAAGGAGAAGACATAAATGTCACTAAAGGTTTCAAAGTCGTCTTTAGTCGTCATATTAATAACAATAACATTAGTAATAATAATACTAATAGTACTAAATTTGCTTATATGCAATCGCTTAATTAAGGTAACAGTTTTTTGGTTTCTTGCTTATATCTCGAAAACAGTTACTCTTATCAATTTTTATCTTTTTACTAAAATTAAAGCTGATAAAATTTCCTACAAAATAGTTATTTGCATTTCTCATGTAGGACTAACCATAAGCGAGATATAAGTTTGAAAATAATTAATATTTAAAAAAAAAGTGCTTTAACAGAAAATGTTTTGTGATTTAAAATACACTTAATTTATTAGGTCCAATACTTTATTAGAAGAAAAAGGAGGTGACATATAAGTCACTGAAGTCTTCAGAGTCGATTTTAAATGCTGCATTTTCGAATTCGTCTCAAACATTGAAAATTGAATTACATTTTTGTTCAGTAACAGTTACAGTTTTCTTATTGGTTTTTTGCTTATATCTCGAAAACAGTTACTCCTATCAATTTTTATCTTTCTTTTAAAATTAAAGCTGATAAAATTTCCTACAAAATAATTATATAAATAAAAATAAATATAATAAAAGGAGAAGACATAAATGTCATTAAAGGTTTCAGAGTCGTCTTTAGTCGTCATATTAATAACAATAACATTTGTTAAATATTATTTATATCTAACTCTATAACTCGCTTATGGTTGGTCTTACAAAGAAATGCAAATAACTATTTTGTAGGAAATTTTATCAGCTTTAATTTTGAAAGAAAGATAACAATTGATAGGAGTAACTGTTTTCGAGATATAAGCAAAAAACCAATAAGAATACTGTAACTGTTACTGAACAAAAATGTAATTCAATTTTCAATGTTTGAGACGA
>NW_026986721.1:0-30115 GCF_031307605.1 Tribolium castaneum
TTTACTAAAATTCAAGCTGATAAAATTTCCTACAAAATAGTTATTTGCATTTTTTATGTAGGACTAACCATAAGCGAGATATAAGATTGAAAATAATTAATATTTAAAAAAGAAGTGCTTTAACAGAAAATGTCTTGTGATTTAAAATACACTTAATTTATTAGGTCCAATTCTTTATTAAAAAAAAAAAAGGGGGTGACATATAAGTCACTGAAGTCTTCAGAGTCGATTTTAAATGCTGCATTTTCGTCTTCGTCTCAAACATTGAAAACTGAACTACATTTTTGTTCTGAAACGGTAACAGTTTTTACTTTGGTTTTTTGCTTATATCTCGAAAACAGTTACTCCTATCAATTTTTATCTTTCTTTCAAAATTAAAGCTGATAACATTTCCTACAAAATAGTTATTTGCATTTTTCTTGTAGGACCAACCATAAGCGAGTTATAAAGTTGGATATAAATAATATTTAACAAAAACTTGCTTAAAAATAAAATGTTTGAAATACTGAAATTAAACTAAATTAATTGTGTCTAACACTTTAGTAGAGAAAAAAGAAAAAGACATAAAAGTCACCAAAGTCTTCGGAATCGTTTTTAGTCGTCATATTAATAACAATAACATTAATAATAATAATAATAATAGTACTAAATCTGCTTATATGCAAGCGCTTTATTAAGGTAACAGTTTTTTGGTTTCTTGCTTATATCTCGAAAACAGTTACTCCTATGAATTTTTGTCTTTCTTTCAAAATTAAAGCCGATAAAATATTCTACAAAATAGTTATTTGCATTTTCCTTGTAGGACCAACCACAAGCGAGTTATAGAGTTGGATATAAATAATATTTAACAAAAATTTGCTTTAAAATAAAATGTTTGAAAAACTGAAATTAAACTAATTTAACTGTGTCTAACACTTTAGTAGAGAAAAAAGGAAAAGACATAAAAGTCACTAAAGGTTTCAGAGTTGTCTTTAGTTGTCATATTAATAACAATAACATTAATAATAATAATACTAATAGTACTAAATTTGCTTATATGCAAACGCTTAATTAAGGTAACAGTGTTTTGGTTTCTTGCTTATATCTCGAAAACAGTTACTCCTATCAATTTTTATCTTTTTACTAAAATTCAAGCTGATAAAATTTCCTACAAAATAGTTATTTGCATTTTTCATGTAGGACTAACCATAAGCGAGATATATGATTGAAAATAATTAATATTTAAAAAAAAAGTGCTTTAACAGAAAATGTCTTGTGATTTAAAATACACTTAATTTATTGGGTCCAATACTTTATTAGAAGAAAAAGGAAGTGACATAAAAGTCACTGAAGTCTTCAGAGTCGTTTTTAAATGCTGCAGTTTCGTCTTCGTCTCAAACATTGAAAACTGAATTACATTTTTGTTCAGTAACAGTCACAGTTTTCTTATTGGTTTTTTGCTTATATCTCGAAAACAGTTACTCCTATCAATTTTTATCTTTTTGTCAAAGTTAAAGCTGATAAAATTTCCTACAAAATAGTTATTTGCATTTTTCTTGTAGGACCAACCATAAGCGAGTTATAGAGTTGGATATAAATAATATTTAACAAAAATTTGCTTTAAAATATAATGTTTGAAAAACTGAAATTAAACTAATTTAATTGTGTCTAACACTTTAGTAGAGGAAAAAGAAGAAGACATAAAAGTCACTAAAGGTTTCAAAGTTGTCTTTAATCGTCATATTAATAACAATAACATTAATAATAATAATACTAATAGTACTAAATTTGCTTATATGCAAACGCTTAATTAAGGTAACAGTGTTTTGGTTTCTTGCTCATATCTCGAAAACAGTTACTCCTATCAATTTTTATCTTTTTACTAAAATTCAAGCTGATAAAATTTCCTACAAAACAGTTATTTGCATTTTTTATGTAGGACTAACCATAAGCGAGATATAAGATTGAAAATAATTAATATTTAAAAAAGAAGTGCTTTAACAGAAAATGTCTTGTGATTTAAAATACACTTAATTTATTAGGTCCAATTCTTTATTAAAAAAAAAAGGGGGTGACATATAAGTCACTGAAGTCTTCAGAGTCGATTTTAAATGCTGCATTTTCGTCTTCGTCTCAAACATTGAAAACTGAATTACATTTTTGTTCTGAAACGGTAACAGTTTTTACTTTGGTTTTTTGCTTATATCTCGAAAACAGTTACTCCTATCAATTTTTATCTTTCTTTCAAAATTAAAGCTGATAACATTTCCTACAAAATAGTTATTTGCATTTTTCTTGTAGGACCAACCATAAGCGAGTTATAAAGTTGGATATAAATAATATTTAACAAAAACTTGCTTAAAAATAAAATGTTTGAAATACTGAAATTAAACTAAATTAATTGTGTCTAACACTTTAGTAGAGAAAAAAGAAAAAGACATAAAAGTCACCAAAGTCTTCAGAATCGTTTTTAGTCGTCATATTAATAACAATAACATTAATAATAATAATACTAATAGTACTAAATCTGCTTATATGCAAGCGCTTTATTAAGGTAACAGTTTTTTGGTTTCTTGCTTATATCTCGAAAACAGTTACTCCTATGAATTTTTGTCTTTCTTTCAAAATTAAAGCTGATAAAATATTCTACAAAATAGTTATTTGCATTTTTCTTGTAGGACCAACCATAAGCGAGTTATAGAGTTGGATATAAATAATATTTAACAAAAATTTGCTTTAAAATAAAATGTTTGAAAAACTGAAATTAAACTAATTTAACTGTGTCTAACACTTTAGTAGAGAAAAAAGGAAAAGACATAAAAGTCACTAAAGGTTTCAGAGTTGTCTTTAGTTGTCATATTAATAACAATAACATTAATAATAATAATACTAATAGTACTGAATTTGCTTATATGCAAACGCTTAATTAAGGTAACAGTGTTTTGGTTTCTTGCTTATATCTCGAAAACAGTTACTCCTATTAATTTTTATCTTTTTACTAAAATTCAAGCTGATAAAATTTCCTACAAAATAGTTATTTGCATTTTTCATGTAGGACTAACCATAAGCGAGATATATGATTGAAAATAATTAATATTTAAAAAAAAAGTGCTTTAACAGAAAATGTCTTGTGATTTAAAATACACTTAATTTATTGGATCCAATACTTTATTAGAAGAAAAAGGAAGTGACATAAAAGTCACTGAAGTCTTCAGAGTCGTTTTTAAATGCTGCAGTTTCGTCTTCGTCTCAAACATTGAAAACCGAATTACATTTTTGTTCAGTAACAGTCACAGTTTTCTTATTGGTTTTTTGCTTATATCTCGAAAACAGTTACTCCTATCAATTTTTATCTTTCTGTCAAAATTAAAGCTGATAAAATTTCCTACAAAATAGTTATTTGCATTTTTCTTGTAGGACCAACCATAAGCGAGTTATAGAGTTGGATATAAATAATATTTAACAAAAATTTGCTTTAAAATATAATGTTTGAAAAACTGAAATTAAACTAATTTAGTTGTGTCTAACACTTTAGTAGAGGAAAAAGAAGAAGACATAAAAGTCACTAAAGGTTTCAAAGTTGTCTTTAATCGTCATATTAATAACAATAACATTAATAATAATAATACTAATAGTACTAAATTTGCTTATATGCAAACGCTTAATTAAGGTAACAGTGTTTTGGTTTCTTGCTCATATCTCGAAAACAGTTACTCCTATCAATTTTAATCTTTTTACTAAAATTCAAGCTGATAAAATTTCCTACAAAACAGTTATTTGCATTTTTTATGTAGGACTAACCATAAGCGAGATATAAGATTGAAAATAATTAATATTTAAAAAAGAAGTGCTTTAACAGAAAATGTCTTGTGATTTAAAATACACTTAATTTATTAGGTCCAATTCTTTATTAAAAAAAAAAGGGGGTGACATATAAGTCACTGAAGTCTTCAGAGTCGATTTTAAATGCTGCATTTTCGTCTTCGTCTCAAACATTGAAAACTGAATTACATTTTTGTTCTGAAACGGTAACAGTTTTTACTTTGGTTTTTTGCTTATATCTCGAAAACAGTTACTCCTATCAATTTTTATCTTTCTTTCAAAATTAAAGCTGATAACATTTCCTACAAAATAGTTATTTGCATTTTTCTTGTAGGACCAACCATAAGCGAGTTATAAAGTTGGATATAAATAATATTTAACAAAAACTTGCTTAAAAATAAAATCTTTGAAATACTGAAATTAAACTAAATTAATTGTGTCTAGCACTTTAGTAGAGAAAAAAGAAAAAGACATAAAAGTCACAAAAGTCTTCAGAATCGTTTTTAGTCGTCATATTAATAACAATAACATTAATAATAATAATACTAATAGTACTAAATCTGCTTATATGCAAGCGCTTTATTAAGGTAACAGTTTTTTGGTTTCTTGCTTATATCTCGAAAACAGTTACTCCTATGAATTTTTGTCTTTCTTTCAAAATTAAAGCTGATAAAATATTCTACAAAATAGTTATTTGCATTTTTCTTGTAGGACCAACCATAAGCGAGTTATTGAGTTGGATATAAATAATATTTAACAAAAATTTGCTTTAAAATAAAATGTTTGAAAAACTGAAATTAAACTAATTTAACTGTGTCTAACACTTTAGTAGAGAAAAAAGGAAAAGACATAAAAGTCACTAAAGGTTTCAGAGTTGTCTTTAGTTGTCATATTAATAACAATAACATTAATAATAATAATACTAATAGTACTAAATTTGCTTATATGCAAACGCTTAATTAAGGTAACAGTGTTTTGGTTTCTTGCTTATATCTCGAAAACAGTTACTCCTATTAATTTTTATCTTTTTACTAAAATTCAAGCTGATAAAATTTCCTACAAAATAGTTATTTGCATTTTTCATGTAGGACTAACCATAAGCGAGATATATGATTGAAAATAATTAATATTTAAAAAAAAAGTGCTTTAACAGAAAATGTCTTGTGATTTAAAATACACTTAATTTATTGGGTCCAATACTTTATTAGAAGAAAAAGGAAGTGACATAAAAGTCACTGAAGTCTTCAGAGTCGTTTTTAAATGCTGCAGTTTCGTCTTCGTCTCAAACATTGAAAACCGAATTACATTTTTGTTCAGTAACAGTCACAGTTTTCTTATTGGTTTTTTGCTTATATCTCGAAAACAGTTACTCCTATCAATTTTTATCTTTTTTTCAAAATTAAAGCTGATAAAATTTCCTACAAAATAGTTATTTGCATTTTTCTTGTAGGACCAACCATAAGCGAGTTATAGAGTTGGATATAAATAATATTTAACAAAAATTTGCTTTAAAATAAAATGTTTGAAAAACTGAAATTAAACTAATTTAATTGTGTCTAACACTTTAGTAGAGAAAAAAGAAGAAGACATAAAAGTCACTAAAGGTTTCAAAGAGGTCTTTAATCGTAATATTAATAACAATAACATTAATAATAATAATACTAATAGTACTAAATTTGCTTATATGCAAACGCTTAATTAAGGTAACAGTGTTTTGGTTTCTTGCTTATATCTCGAAAACAGTTACTCCTATCAATTTTTATCTTTTTACTAAAATTAAAGCTGATAAAATTTCCTACAAAATAGTTAATTGCATTTTTAATGTAGGACTAACCATAAGGGAGATATAAGTTTGAAAATAATTAAAATTTAAAAAAAAGTGCTTCAACAGAAAATGTCTTGTGATTTAAAATACACTTAATTTATTGGGTCCAATACTTTATTAGAAGAAAAAAGAGGTGACAAAAAGGTCACTGAAGTCTTTAGAGTCGTTTGTAAATGCTGCATTTTCGTCTTCGTCTCAAACATTGAAAACTGAATTACATTTTTGTTCAGTAACTGTTACAGTTTTCTTATTGGTTTTTTGCTTATATCTCGAAAACAGTTACTCCTATCAATTTTTATCTTTCTTTTAAAATTAAAGCTGATAAAGCTTCCTACAAAATAGTTGTTTGCATTTTTCTTGTAGGACCAACCATAAGCGAGTTATAGAGTTGGATATAAATAATATTTAACAAAAATTTGCTTTAAATAAAATGTTTGAAAAACCGAAATTAAACTAAATTAATTGAGTCTAACACTTTAGTAGAGAAAAAAGAAAAAGACATAAAAGTCACCAAAGTCTTCAGAATCGTTTTTAGTCGTCATATTAATAACAATAACATTAATAATAATAATACAAATAGTACTAAATCTGCTTATATGCAAGCGCTTTATTAAGGTAACAGTTTTTTGGTTTCTTGCTTATATCTCGAAAACAGTTACTCCTATCAATTTTTGTCTTTCTTTCAAAATTAAAGCTGATAAAATATTCTACAAAATAGTTATTTGCATTTTTCTTGTAGGACCAACCATAAGCGAGTTATAGAGTTGGATATAAATAATATTTAACAAAAATTTGCTTTAAAATAAAATGTTTGAAAAACTGAAATTAAACTAATTTAATTGTGTCTAACACTTTAGTAGAGGAAAAAGAAGAAGACATAAAAGTCACTAAAGGTTTCAAAGTTGTCTTTAATCGTCATATTAATAACAATAACATTAATAATAATAATACTAATAGTACTAAATTTGCTAATATGCAAACGCTTAATTAAGGTAACAGTGTTTTGGTTTCTTGCTCATATCTCGAAAACAGTTACTCCAATCAACTTTTATCTTTTTACTAAAATTCAAGCTGATAAAATTTCCTACAAAATAATTATTTGCATTTTTTATGTAGGACTAACCATAAGCGAGATATAAGATTGAAAATAATTAATATTTAAAAAAGAAGTGCTTTAACAGAAAATGTCTTGTGATTTAAAATACACTTAATTTATTAGGTCCAATACTTTATTAGAAAAAAAGGGGGTGACATATAAGTCACTGAAGTCTTCAGAGTCGATTTTAAATGCTGCATTTTCGTCTTCGTCTCAAACATTGAAAACTGAATTACATTTTTGTTCTGAAACGGTACAGTTTTTACATTGGTTTTTTGCTTATATCTCGAAAACAGTTACTCCTATCAATTTTTATCTTTTTTTCAAAATTAAAGCTGATAACATTTCCTACAAAATAGTTATTTGCATTTTTCTTGTAGGACCAACCATAAGCGAGTTATAAAGTTGGATATAAATAATATTTAACAAAAACTTGCTTAAAAATAAAATGTTTGAAATACTGAAATTAAACTAAATTAAATGTGTCTAACACTTTAGTAGAGAAAAAAGAAAAAGACATAAAAGTCACCAAAGTCTTCAGAATCGTTTTTAGTCGTCATATTAATAACAATAACATTAATAATAATAATACTAATAGTACTAAATCTGCTTATATGCAAGCGCTTTATTAAGGTAACAGTTTTTTGGTTTCTTGCTTATATCTCGAAAACAGTTACTCCTATGAATTTTTGTCTTTTTTTCAAAATTAAAGCTGATAAAATTTCCTACAAAATAGTTATTTGCATTTTTCTTGTAGGACCAACCATAAGCGAGTTATAGAGTTGGATATAAATAATTTTTAACAAAAATTTGCTTTAAAATAAAATGTTTGAAAAACTGAAATTAAACTAATTTAATTGTGTCTAACACTTTAGTAGAGGAAAAAGGAAAAGACATAAAAGTCACTAAAGGTTTCAGAGTTGTCTTTAGTTGTCATATTAATAACAATAACATTAATAATAATAATACTAATAGTACTAAATTTGCTTATATGCAAACGCTTAATTAAGGTAACAGTGTTTTGGTTTCTTGCTTATATCTCGAAAACAGTTACTCCTATCAATTTTTATCTTTTTACTAAAATTCAAGCTGATAAAATTTCCTATAAAATAGTTATTTGCATTTTTCATGTAGGACTAACCATAAGCGAGATATATGATTGAAAATAATTAATATTTAAAAAAAAAGTGCTTTAACAGAAAATGTCTTGTGATTTAAAATATACTTAATTTATTGGGTCCAATACTTTATTAGAAGAAAAAGGAAGTGACATAAAAATCACTGAAGTATTCAGAGTCGTTTTTAAATGCTGCAGTTTCGTCTTCGTCTCAAACATTGAAAACTGAATTACATTTTTGTTCAGTAACAGTCACAGTTTTCTTATTGGTTTTTTGCTTATATCTCGAAAACAGTTACTCCTATCAATTTTCATCTTTCTGTCAAAATTAAAGCTGATAAAATTTCCAACAAAATAGTTATTTGCATTTTTCTTGTAGGACCAACCATAAGCGAGTTATAGAGTTGGATATAAATAATATTTAACAAAAATTTGCTTTAAAATAAAATGTTTGAAAAACTGAAATTAAACTAATTTAATTGTGTCTAACACTTTAGTAGAGGAAAAAGAAGAAGACATAAAAGTCACTAAAGGTTTCAAAGTTGTCTTTAATCGTCATATTAATAACAATAACATTAATAATAATAATACTAATAGTACTAAATTTGCTTATATGCAAACGCTTAATTAAGGAAACAGTGTTTTGGTTTCTTGCTCATATCTCGAAAACAGTTACTCCTATCAATTTTTATCTTTCTTTCAAAATTAAAGCTGATAACATTTCCTACAAAATAGTTATTTGCATTTTTCTTGTGGGACCAACCATAAGCGAGTTATAAAGTTGGATATAAATAATATTTAACAAAAACTTGCTTAAAAATAAAATGTTTGAAATACTGAAATTAAACTAAATTAATTGTGTCTAACACTTTAGTAGAGAAAAAAGAAAAAGACATAAAAGTCACCAAAGTCTTCAGAATCGTTTTTAGTCGTCATATTAATAACAATAACATTAATAATAATAATACTAATAGTACTAAATCTGCTTATATGCATGCGCTTTATTAAGGTAACAGTTTTTTGGTTTCTTGCTTATATCTCGAAAACAGTTACTCCTATGAATTTTTGTCTTTTTTTCAAAATTAAAGCTGATAAAATTTCCTACAAAATAGTTATTTGCATTTTTCTTGTAGGACCAACCATAAGCGAGTTATAGAGTTGGATATAAATAATTTTTAACAAAAATTTGCTTTAAAATAAAATGTTTGAAAAACCGAAATTAAACTAATTTAATTGTGTCTAACACTTTAGTAGAGGAAAAAGGAAAAGACATAAAAGTCACTAAAGGTTTCAGAGTTGTCTTTAGTTGTCATATTAATAACAATAACATTAATAATAATAATACTAATAGTACTAAATTTGCTTATATGCAAACGCTTAATTAAGGTAACAGTGTTTTGGTTTCTTGCTTATATCTCGAAAACAGTTACTCCTATCAATTTTTATCTTTTTACTAAAATTCAAGCTGATAAAATTTCCTATAAAATAGTTATTTGCATTTTTCATGTAGGACTAACCATAAGCGAGATATATGATTGAAAATAATTAATATTTAAAAAAAAAGTGCTTTAACAGAAAATGTCTTGTGATTTAAAATACACTTAATTTATTGGGTCCAATACTTTATTAGAAGAAAAAGGAAGTGACATAAAAGTCACTGAAGTCTTCAGAGTCGTTTTTAAATGCTGCAGTTTCGTCTTCGTCTCAAACATTGAAAACTGAATTACATTTTTGTTCAGTAACAGTCACAGTTTTCTTATTGGTTTTTTGCTTATATCTCGAAAACAGTTACTCCTATCAATTTTTATCTTTCTGTCAAAATTAAAGCTGATAAAATTTCCTACAAAATAGTTATTTGCATTTTTCTTGTAGGACCAACCATAAGCGAGTTATAGAGTTGGATATAAATAATATTTAACAAAAATTTGCTTTAAAATAAAATGTTTGAAAAACTGAAATTAAACTAATTTAATTGTGTCTAACACTTTAGTAGAGGAAAAAGAAGAAGACATAAAAGTCACTAAAGGTTTCAAAGTTGTCTTTAATCGTCATATTAATAACAATAACATTAATAATAATAATACTAATAGTACTAAATTTGCTTATATGCAAACGCTTAATTAAGGTAACAGTGTTTTGGTTTCTTGCTCATATCTCGAAAACAGTTACTCCTATCAATTTTTATTTTTCTTTCAAAATTAAAGCTGATAACATTTCCTACAAAATAGTTATTTGCATTTTTCTTGTAGGACCAACCATAAGCGAGTTATAAAGTTGGATATAAATAATATTTAACAAAAACTTGCTTAAAAATAAAATGTTTGAAATACTGAAATTAAACTAAATTAATTGTGTCTAACACTTTAGTAGAGAAAAAAGAAAAAGACATAAAAGTCACCAAAGTCTTCAGAATCGTTTTTAGTCGTCATATTAATAACAATAACATTAATAATAATAAAACTAACAGCACTAAATCTGCTTATATGCAAGCGCTTTATTAAGGTAACAGTTTTTTGGTTTCTTGCTTATATCTCGAAAACAGTTACTCCTATGAATTTTTGTCTTTCTTTCAAAATTAAAGCTGATAAAATATTCTATAAAATAGTTATTTGCATTTTTCTTGAAGGACCAACCATAAGCGAGTTATAGAGTTGGATATAAATAATATATAACAAAAATTTGCTTTAAAATAAAATGTTTGAAAAACTGAAATTAAACTAATTTAACTGTGTCTAACACTTTAGTAGAGGAAAAAGGAAAAGACATAAAAGTCACTAAAGGTTTCAGAGTTGTCTTTAGTTGTCATATTAATAACAATAACAATAATAATAATACTAATAGTACTAAATTTGCTTATATGCAAACGCTTAATTAAGGTAACAGTGTTTTGGTTTCTTGCTCATATTTCGAAAACAGTTACTCCTATCAATTTTTATCTTTCTTTCAAAATTAAAGCTGATAAAATTTCCTACAAAATAGTTATTTGCATTTTTCTTGTAGGACCAACCATAAGCGAGTTATAGAGTTGGATATAAATAATATTTAACAAAAATTTGCTTTAAAATAAAATGTTTGAAAAACTGAAATTAAACTAATTTAATTGTGTCTAACACTTTAGTAGAGGAAAAAGAAGAAGACATTAAAGTCACTAAAGGTTTCAAAGTTGTCTTTAATCGTCATATTAATAACAATAACATTAATAATAATAATACTAATAGTACTAAATTTGCTTATATGCAAACGCTTAATTAAGGTAACAGTGTTTTGGTTTCTTGCTCATATCTCGAAAACAGTTACTCCTATAAATTTTTATCTTTTTACTAAAATTCAAGCTGATAAAATTTCCTACAAAATAGTTATTTGCATTTTTTGTGTAGGACTAACCATAAGCGAGATATAAGATTGAAAATAATTAATATTTAAAAAAGAAGTGCTTTAACAGAAAATGTCTTGTGATTTAAAATACACTTAATTTATTAGGTCCAATACTTTATTAAAAAAAAAGGGGGTGACATATAAGTCATTGAAGTCTTCAGAGTCGATTTTAAATGCTGCATTTTCGTCTTCGTCTCAAACATTGAAAACAGAATTACATTTTTGTTCTGAAACGGTAACAGTTTTTACTTTGGTTTTTTGCTTATATCTCGAAAACAGTTACTCCTATCAATTTTTATCTTTCTTTCAAAATTAAAGCTGATAACATTTCCTACAAAATAGTTATTTGCATTTTTCTTGTAGGACCAACCATAAGCGAGTTATAAAGTTGGATATAAATAATATTTAACAAAAACTTGCTTAAAAATAAAATGTTTGAAATACTGAAATTAAACTAAATTAATTGTGTCTAACACTTTAGTAGAGAAAAAAGAAATAGACATAAAAGTCACCAAAGTCTTCAGAATCGTTTTTAGTCGTCATATTAATAACAATAACATTAATAATAATAATACTAATAGTACTAAATCTGCTTATATGCAAGCGCTTTATTAAGGTAACAGTTTTTTGGTTTCTTGCTTATATCTCGAAAACAGTTACTCCTATGAATTTTTGTCTTTCTTTCAAAATTAAAGCTGATAAAATATTCTACAAAATAGTTATTTGCATTTTTCTTGTAGGACCAACCATAAGCGAGTTATAGAGTTGGATATAAATAATATTTAACAAAAATTTGCTTTAAAATAAAATGTTTGAAAAACTGAAATTAAACTAATTTAACTGTGTCTAACACTTTAGTAGAGAAAAAAGGAAAAGACATAAAAGTCACTAAAGGTTTCAGAGTTGTCTTTAGTTGTCATATTAATAACAATAACATTAATAATAATAATACTAATAGTACTAAATTTGCTTATATGCAAACGCTTAATTAAGGTAACAGTGTTTTGGTTTCTTGCTTATATCTCGAAAACAGTTACTCCTATCAATTTTTATCTTTTAACTAAAATTCAAGCCGATAAAATTTCCTACAAAATAGTTATTTGCATTTTTCATGTAGGACTAACCATAAGCGAGATATATGATTGAAAATAATTAATATTTAAAAAAAAAGTGCTTTAACAGAAAATGTCTTGTGATTTAAAATACACTTAATTTATTGGGTCCAATACTTTATTAGAAGAAAAAGGAAGTGACATAAAAGTCACTGAAGTCTTCAGAGTCGTTTTTAAATGCTGCAGTTTCGTCTTCGTCTCAAACATTGAAAACCGAATTACATTTTTGTTCAGTAACAGTCACAGTTTTCTTATTGGTTTTTTGCTTATATCTCGAAAACAGTTACTCCTATCAATTTTTATCTTTCTGTCAAAATTAAAGCTGATAAAATTTCCTACAAAATAGTTATTTGCATTTTTCTTGTAGGACCAACCATAAGCGAGTTATAGAGTTGGATATAAATAATATTTAACAAAAATTTGCTTTAAAATAAAATGTTTGAAAAACTGAAATTAAACTAATTTAATTGTGTCTAACACTTTAGTAGAGGAAAAAGAAGAAGACATAAAAGTCACTAAAGGTTTCAAAGTTGTCTTTAATCGTCATATTAATAACAATAACATTAATAATAATAATACTAATAGTACTAAATTTGCTTATATGCAAACGCTTAATTAAGGTAACAGTGTTTTGGTTTCTTGCTCATATCTCGAAAACAGTTACTCCTATCAATTTTTATCTTTCTTTCAAAATTAAAGCTGATAACATTTCCTACAAAATAGTTATTTGCATTTTTCTTGTAGGACCAACCATAAGCGAGTTATAAAGTTGGATATAAATAATATTTAACAAAAACTTGCTTAAAAATAAAATGTTTGAAATACTGAAATTAAACTAAATTAATTGTGTCTAACACTTTAGTAGAGAAAAAAGAAAAAGACATAAAAGTCACCAAAGTCTTCAGAATCGTTTTTAGTCGTCATATTAATAACAATAACATTAATAATAATAATACTAACAGCACTAAATCTGCTTATATGCAAGCGCTTTATTAAGGTAACAGTTTTTTGGTTTCTTGCTTATATCTCGAAAACAGTTACTCCTATGAATTTTTGTCTTTCTTTCAAAATTAAAGCTGATAAAATATTCTATAAAATAGTTATTTGCATTTTTCTTGAAGGACCAACCATAAGCGAGTTATAGAGTTGGATATAAATAATATATAACAAAAATTTGCTTTAAAATAAAATGTTTGAAAAACTGAAATTAAACTAATTTAACTGTGTCTAACACTTTAGTAGAGGAAAAAGGAAAAGACATAAAAGTCACTAAAGGTTTCAGAGTTGTCTTTAGTTGTCATATTAATAACAATAACATTAATAATAATAATACTAATAGTACTAAATTTGCTTATATGCAAACGCTTAATTAAGGTAACAGTGTTTTGGTTTCTTGCTCATATTTCGAAAACAGTTACTCCTATCAATTTTTATCTTTTTACTAAAATTCAAGCTGATAAAATTTCCTACAAAATAGTTATTTGCATTTTTTATGTAGGACTAACCATAAGCGAGATATAAGATTGAAAATAATTAATATTTAAAAAAGAAGTGCTTTAACAGAAAATGTCTTGTGATTTAAAATACACTTAATTTATTAGGTCCAATACTTTATTAAAAAAAAAGGGGGTGACATATAAGTCATTGAAGTCTTCAGAGTCGATTTTAAATGCTGCATTTTCGTCTTCGTCTCAAACATTGAAAACTGAATTACATTTTTGTTCTGAAACGGTAACAGTTTTTACTTTGGTTTTTTGCTTATATCTCGAAAACAGTTACTCCTATCAATTTTTATCTTTCTTTCAAAATTAAAGCTGATAACATTTCCTACAAAATAGTTATTTGCATTTTTCTTGTAGGACCAACCATAAGCGAGTTATAAAGTTGGATATAAATAATATTTAACAAAAACTTGCTTAAAAATAAAATGTTTGAAATACTGAAATTAAACTAAATTAATTGTGTCTAACACTTTAGTAGAGAAAAAAGAAATAGACATAAAAGTCACCAAAGTCTTCAGAATCGTTTTTAGTCGTCATATTAATAACAATAACATTAATAATAATAATACTAATAGTACTAAATCTGCTTATATGCAAGCGCTTTATTAAGGTAACAGTTTTTTGGTTTCTTGCTTATATCTCGAAAACAGTTACTCCTATGAATTTTTGTCTTTCTTTCAAAATTAAAGCTGATAAAATATTCTACAAAATAGTTATTTGCATTTTTCTTGTAGGACCAACCATAAGCGAGTTATAGAGTTGGATATAAATAATATTTAACAAAAATTTGCTTTAAAATAAAATGTTTGAAAAACTGAAATTAAACTAATTTAACTGTGTCTAACACTTTAGTAGAGAAAAAAGGAAAAGACATAAAAGTCACTAAAGGTTTCAGAGTTGTCTTTAGTTGTCATATTAATAACAATAACATTAATAATAATAATACTAATAGTACTAAATTTGCTTATATGCAAACGCTTAATTAAGGTAACAGTGTTTTGGTTTCTTGCTTATATCTCGAAAACAGTTACTCCTATCAATTTTTATCTTTTTACTAAAATTCAAGCCGATAAAATTTCCTACAAAATAGTTATTTGCATTTTTCATGTAGGACTAACCATAAGCGAGATATATGATTGAAAATAATTAATATTTAAAAAAAAAGTGCTTTAACAGAAAATGTCTTGTGATTTAAAATACACTTAATTTATTGGGTCCAATACTTTATTAGAAGAAAAAGGAAGTGACATAAAAGTCACTGAAGTCTTCAGAGTCGTTTTTAAATGCTGCAGTTTCGTCTTCGTCTCAAACATTGAAAACCGAATTACATTTTTGTTCAGTAACAGTCACAGTTTTCTTATTGGTTTTTTGCTTATATCTCGAAAACAGTTACTCCTATCAATTTTTATCTTTTTTTCAAAATTAAAGCTGATAAAATTTCCTACAAAATAGTTATTTGCATTTTTCTTGTAGGACCAACCATAAGCGAGTTATAGAGTTGGATATAAATAATATTTAACAAAAATTTGCTTTAAAATAAAATGTTTGAAAAACTGAAATTAAACTAATTTAATTGTGTCTAACACTTTAGTAGAGGAAAAAGAAGAAGACATAAAAGTCACTAAAGGTTTCAAAGTTGTCTTTAATCGTCATATTAATAACAATAACATTAATAATAATAATACTAATAGTACTAAATTTGCTTATATGCAAACGCTTAATTAAGGTAACAGTGTTTTGGTTTCTTGCTCATATCTCGAAAACAGTTACTCCTATCAATTTTTATCTTTTTACTAAAATTCAAGCTGATAAAATTTCCTACAAAATAGTTATTTGCATTTTTTATGTAGGACTAACCATAAGCGAGATATAAGATTGAAAATAATTAATATTTAAAAAAGAAGTGCTTTAACAGAAAATGTCTTGTGATTTAAAATACACTTAATTTATTAGGTCCAATACTTTATTAGAAAAAAAAGGGAGTGACATATAAGTCACTGAAGTCTTCAGAGTCGATTTTAAATGCTGCATTTTCGTCTTCGTCTCAAACATTGAATACTGAATTACATTTTAGTTCTGAAACGGTAACAGTTTTTACTTTGGTTTTTTGCTTATATCTCGAAAACAGTTACTCCTATCAATTTTTATCTTTCTTTCAAAATTAAAGCTGATAACATTTCCTACAAAATAGTTATTTGCATTTTTCTTGTAGGACCAACCATAAGCGAGTTATAAAGTTGGATATAAATAATATTTAACAAAAACTTGCTTAAAAATAAAATGTTTGAAATACTGAAATTAAACTAAATTAATTGTGTCTAACACTTTAGTAGAGAAAAAAGAAAAAGACATAAAAGTCACCAAAGTCTTCAAAATCGTTTTTAGTCGTCATATTAATAACAATAACATTAATCATAATAATACTAATAGTACTAAATCTGCTTATATGCAAGCGCTTTATTAAGGTAACAGTTTTTTGGTTTCTTGCTTATATCTCGAAAACAGTTACTCCTATGAATTTTTGTCTTTCTTTCAAAATTAAAGCTGATAAAATATTCTACAAAATAGTTATTTGCATTTTTCTTGTAGGACCAACCATAAGCGAGTTATAGAGTTGGATATAAATAATATATAACAAAAATTTGCTTTAAAATAAAATGTTTGAAAAACTGAAATTAAACTAATTTAACTGTGTCTAACACTTTAGTAGAGGAAAAAGGAAAAGACATAAAAGTCACTAAAGGTTTCGGAGTTGTCTTTAGTTGTCATATTAATAACAATAACATTAATAATAATAATACTAATAGTACTAAATTTGCTTATATGCAAACGCTCAATTAAGGTAACAGTGTTTTGGTTTCTTGCTTATATCTCGAAAACAGTTACTCCTATCAATTTTTATCTTTTTACTAAAATTCAAGCTGATAAAATTTCCTACAAAATAGTTATTTGCATTTTTCATGTAGGACTAACCATAAGCGAGATATAAGTTTGAAAATAATTAATATTTAAAAAAAAGTGCTTTAACAGAAAATGTCTTGTGATTTAAAATACACTTAGTTTATTAGGTCCAATACTTTATTAGAAAAAAAAGGGGGTGACATATAAGTCACTGAAGTCTTCAGAGTCGATTGTAAATGCTGCATTTTCGTCTTCGTCTCAAACATTGAAAACTGAATTACATTTTTGTTCTGAAACGGTAACAGTTTTCACTTTGGTTTTTTGCTTATATCTCGAAAACAACTACTCCTATCAGTTTTTATTTTTTTTTAAATTAAAGCTGATAAAATTTCCTACAAAATAGTTATTTGCATTTTTCTTGTAGGACCAACCATAAGCGAGTTATAAAGTTGGATATAAATAATATTTAACAAAAATTTGCTTAAAAATTAAATGTTTGAAATACTGAAATTAAACTAAATTAATTGAGTCTAACACTTTAGTAGAGAAAAAAGAAAAAGACATAAAAGTCACTAAAAGTTTCGGAGTTGTCTTTAGTTGTCATATTAATAACAATAACATTAATAATAATAATACTAATAGTACTAAATTTGCTTATATGCAAACGCTCAATTAAGGTAACAGTGTTTTGGTTTCTTGCTTATATCTCGAAAACAGTTACTCCTATCAATTTTTATCTTTTTACTAAAATTCAAGCTGATAAAATTTCCTACAAAATAGTTAATTGCATTTTTAATGTAGGACTAACCATAAGCGAGATATAAGTTTGAAAATAATTAAAATTTAAAAAAAAGTGCTTCAACAGAAAATGTCTTGTGATTTAAAATACACTTAATTTATTGGGTCCAATACTTTATTAGAAGAAAAAAGAGGTAACAGAAAGGTCACTGAAGTCTTTAGAGTCGTTTGTAAATGCTGCATTTTCGTCTTCGTCTAAAACATTTAAAACTGAATTACATTTTTGTTCAGTAACTGTTACAGTTTTCTTATTGGTTTTTTGCTTATATCTCGAAAACAGTTACTCCTATCAATTTTTATCTTTCTTTTAAAATTAAAGCTGATAAAGCTTCCTACAAAATAGTTATTTGCATTTTTCTTGTAGGACCAACCATAAGCGAGTTATAGAGTTGGATATAAATAATATTTAACAAAAATTTGCTTTAAATAAAATGTTTGAAAAACCGAAATTAAACTAAATTAATTGAGTCTAACACTTTAGTAGAGAAAAAAGAAAAAGACATAAAAGTCACCAAAGTCTTCAGAATCGTTTTTAGTCGTCATATTAATAACAATAACATTAATAATAATAATACTAATAGTACTAAATCTGCTTATATGCAAGCGCTTTATTAAGGTAACAGTTTTTTGGTTTCTTGCTTATATCTCGAAAACAGTTACTCCTATCAATTTTTATCTTTTTTCAAAATTAAAGCTGATAAAATTTCCTACAAAATAGTTAATTGCATTTTTAATGTAGGACTAACCATAAGCGAGATATAAGTTTGAAAATAATTAAAATTTAAAAAAAAGTGCTTCAACAGAAAATGTCTTGTGATTTAAAATACACTTAATTTATTGGGTCCAATACTTTATTAGAAGAAAAAAGAGGTGACAGAAAGGTCACTGAAGTCTTTAGAGTCGTTTGTAAATGCTGCATTTTCGTCTTCGTCTCAAACATTTAAAACTGAATTACATTTTTGTTCAGTAACTGTTACAGTTTTCTTATTGGTTTTTTGCTTATATCTCGAAAACAGTTACTCCTATCAATTTTTATCTTTCTTTTAAAATTAAAGCTGATAAAGCTTCCTACAAAATAGTTATTTGCATTTTTCTTGTAGGACCAACCATAAGCGAGTTATAGAGTTGGATATAAATAATATTTAACAAAAATTTGCTTTAAAATAAAATGTTTGAAAAACTGAAATTAAACTAATTTAATTGTGTCTAACACTTTAGTAGAGGAAAAAGAAGAAGACATAAAAGTCACTAAAGGTTTCAAGGTTGTCTTTAATCGTCATATTAATAACAATAACATTAATAATAATAATACTAATAGTACTAAATTTGCTTATATGCAAACGCTTAATTAAGGTAACAGTGTTTTGGTTTCTTGCTCATATCTCGAAAACAGTTACTCCTATCAATTTTTATCTTTTTACTAAAATTCAAGCTGATAAAATTTCCTACAAAATAATTATTTGCATTTTTTATGTAGGACTAACCATAAGCGAGATATAATATTGAAAATAATTAATATTTAAAAAAGAAGTGCTTTAACAGAAAATGTCTTGTGATTTAAAATACACTTAATTTATTAGGTCCAATAGTTTATTAGAAAAAAAGGGGGTGACATATAAGTCACTGAAGTCTTCAGAGTCGATTTTAAATGCTGCATTTTCGTCTTCGTCTCAAACATTGAAAACTGAATTACATTTTTGTTCTGAAACGGTAACAGTTTTTACTTTGGTTTTTTGCTTATATCTCGAAAACAGTTACTCCTGTCAATTTTTATCTTTCTTTCAAAATTAAAGCTGATAACATTTCCTACAAAATAGTTATTTGCATTTTTCTTGTAGGACCAACCATAAGCGAGTTATAAAGTTGGATATAAATAATATTTAACAAAAACTTGCTTAAAAATAAAATGTTTGAAATACTGAAATTAAACTAAATTAATTGTGTCTAACACTTTAGTAGAGAAAAAAAAAAGACATAAAAGTCACTAAAGTCTTCAGAATCGTTTTTAGTCGTCATATTAATAACAATAACATTAATAATAATAATACTAATAGTACTAAATCTGCTTATATGCAAGCGCTTTATTAAGGTAACAGTTTTTTGGTTTCTTGCTTATATCTCGAAAAGAGTTACTCCTATAAATTTTTGTCTTTTTTTCAAAATTAAAGCTGATAAAATTTCCTACAAAATAGTTATTTGCATTTTTCTTGTAGGACCAACCATAAACGAGTTATAGAGTTGGATATAAATAATATTTAACAAAAATTTGCTTTAAAATAAAATGTTTGAAAAACTGAAATTAAACTAATTTAATTGTGTCTAACACTTTAGTAGAGGAAAAAGGAAAAGACATAAAAGTCACTAAAGGTTTCAGAGTTGTCTTTAGTTGTCATATTAATAACAATAACATTAATAATATTAATACTAATAGTACTAAATTTGCTTATATGCAAACGCTTAATTAAGGTAACAGTGTTTTGGTTTCTTGCTTATATCTCGAAAACAGTTACTCCTATCAATTTTTATCTTTTTACTAAAATTCAAGCTGATAAAATTTCCTACAAAATAGTTATTTGCATTTTTCATGTAGGACTAACCATAAGCGAGATATATGATTGAAAATAATTAATATTTAAAAAAAAAGTGCTTTAACAGAAAATGTCTTGTGATTTAAAATACACTTAATTTATTGTGTCCAATACTTTATTAGAAGAAAAAGGAAGTGACATAAAAGTCACTGAAGTCTTCAGAGTCGTTTTGCTGCAGTTTCGTCTTCGTCTCAAACCTTGAAAACTGAATTACATTTTTGTTCAGTAACAGTCACAGTTTTCTTATTGGTTTTTTGCTTATATCTCGAAAACAGTTACTCCTATCAATTTTTATCTTTCTGTCAAAATTAAAGCTGATAAAATTTCCTACAAAATAGTTATTTGCATTTTTCTTGTAGGACCAACCATAAGCGAGTTATAGAGTTGGATATAAATAATATTTAACAAAAATTTGCTTTAAAATAAAATGTTTGAAAAACTGAAATTTAACTAATTTAATTGTGTCTAACACTTTAGTAGAGGAAAAAGAAGAAGACATAAAAGTCACTAAAGGTTTCAAAGTTGTCTTTAATCGTCATATTAATAACAATAACATTAATAATAATAATACTAATTGTACTAAATTTGCTTATATGCAAACGCTTAATTAAGGTAACAGTGTTTTGGTTTCTTGCTCATATCTCGAAAACAGTTACTCCTATCAATTTTTATTTTGTTACTAAAATTCAAGCTGATAAAATTTCCTACAAAATAGTTATTTGCATTCTTTATGTAGGACTAACCATAAGGGAGATATAAGATTGAAAATAATTAATATTTAAAAAAGAAGTGCTTTAACAGAAAATGTCTTGTGATTTAAAATACGAGTACACTTAATTTATTAGGTCCAATACTTTATTAAAAAAAAAAGGGGGTGACATATAAGTCACTGAAGTCTTCAGAGTCGATTTTAAATGCTGCATTTTCGTCTTCGTCTCAAACATTGAAAACTGAATTACATTTTTGTTCTGAAACGGTAACAGTTTTTACTTTGGTTTTTTGCTTATATCTCGAAAACAGTTACTCCAATCAATTTTTATCTTTCTTTCAAAATTAAAGCTGATAACATTTCCTAAAAAATAGTTATTTGCATTTTTCTTGTAGGACCAACCATAAGCGAGTTATAAAGTTGGATATAAATAATATTTAACAAAAACTTGCTTAAAAATAAAATGTTTGAAATACTGAAATTAAACTAAATTAATTGTGTCTAACACTTTAGTAGAGAAAAAAGAAAAAGACATAAAAGTCACCAAAGTCTTCAGAATCGTTTTTAGTCGTCATATTAATAACAATAACATTAATAATAATAATACTAATAGTACTAAATCTGCTTATATGCAAGCGCTTTATTAAGGTAACAGTTTTTTGGTTTCTTGCTTATATCTCGAAAACAGTTACTCCTATGAATTTTTGTCTTTTTTTCAAAATTAAAGCTGATAAAATTTTCTACAAAATAGTTATTTGCATTTTTCTTGTAGGACCAACCATAAACGAGTTATAGAGTTGGATATAAATAATATTTAACAAAAATTTGCTTTAAAATAAAATGTTTGAAAAACTGAAATTAAACTAATTTAATTGTGTCTAACACTTTAGTAGAGGAAAAAGGAAAAGACATAAAAGTCACTAAAGGTTTCAGAGTTGTCTTTAGTTGTCATATTAATAACAATAACATTAATAATAATAATACTAATAGTACTAAATTTGCTTATATGCAAACGCTTAATTAGGGTAACAGTGTTTTGGTTTCTTGCTCATATCTCGAAAACAGTTACTCCTATCAACTTTTATCTTTTTACTAAAATTCAAGCTGATAAAATTTCCTACAAAATAGTTATTTGCATTTTTCATGTAGGACTAACCATAAGCGAGATATATGATTGAAAATAATTAATATTTAAAAAAAAAGTGCTTTAACAGAAAATGTCTTGTGATTTAAAATACACTTAATTTATTGGGTCCAATACTTTATTAGAAGAAAAAGGAAGTGACATAAAAGTCACTGAAGTCTTCAGAGTCGTTTTTAAATGCTGCAGTTTCGTCTTCGTCTCAAACATTGAAAACTGAATTACATTTTTGTTCAGTAACAGTCACAGTTTTCTTATTGGTTTTTTGCTTATATCTCGAAAACAGTTACTCCTATCAATTTTTATCTTTCTGTCAAAATTAAAGCTGATAAAATTTTCTACAAAATAGTTATTTGCATTTTTCTTGTAGGACCAACCATAAGCGAGTTATAGAGTTGGATATAAATAATATTTAACAAAAATTTGCTTTAAAATAAAATGTTTGAAAAACTGAAATTAAACTAATTTAATTGTGTCTAACACTTTAGTAGAGGAAAAAGAAGAAGACATAAAAGTCACTAAAGGTTTCAAAGTTGTCTTTAATCGTCATATTAATAACAATAACATTAATAATAATAATACTAATTGTACTAAATTTGCTTATATGCAAACGCTTAATTAAGGTAACAGTGTTTTGGTTTCTTGCTCATATCTCGAAAACAGTTACTCCTATCAATTTTTATTTTTTTACTAAAATTCAAGCTGATAAAATTTCCTACAAAATAGTTATTTGCATTTTTTATGTTGGACTAACCACAAGCGAGATATAAGATTGAAAATAATTAATATTTAAAAAAGAAGTGCTTTAACAGAAAATGTCTTGTGATTTAAAATACACTTAATTTATTAGGTCCAATACTTTATTAAAAAAAAAGGGGGTGACATATAAGTCACTGAAGTCTTCAGAGTCGATTTTAAATGCTGCATTTTCGTCTTCGTCTCAAACATTGAAAACTGAATTACATTTTTGTTCTGAAACGGTAACAGTTTTTACTTTGGTTTTTTGCTTATATCTCGAAAACAGTTACTCCTATCAATTTTTATTTTTTTTTCAAAATTAAAGCTCATAACATTTCCTACAAAATAGTTATTTGCATTTTTCTTGTAGGACCAACCATAAGCGAGTTATAAAGTTGGATATAAATAATATTTAACAAAAACTTGCTTAAAAATAAAATGTTTGAAATACTGAAATTAAACTAAATTAATTGTGTCTAACACTTTAGTAGAGAAAAAAGAAAAAGACATAAAAGTCACCAAAGTCTTCAGAATCGTTTTTAGTCGTCATATTAATAACAATAACATTAATAATAATAATACTAATAGTACTAAATCTGCTTATATGCAAGCGCTTTATTAAGGTAACAGTTTTTTGGTTTCTTGCTTATATCTCGAAAACAGTTACTCCTATGAATTTTTGTCTTTCTTTCAAAATTAAAGCTGATAAAATATTCTACAAAATAGTTATTTGCATTTTTCTTGTAGGACCAACCATAAGCGAATTATAGAGTTGGATATAAATAATATTTAACAAAAATTTGCTTTAAAATAAAATGTTTGAAAAACTGAAATTAAACTAATTTAACTGTGTCTAACACTTTAGTAGAGGAAAAAGGAAAAGACATAAAAGTCACTAAAGGTTTCAAAGTTGTCTTTAATCGTCATATTAATAACAATAACATTAATAATAATAATACTAATAGTACTAAATTTGCTTATATGCAAACGCTTAATTAAGGTAACAGTGTTTTGGTTTCTTGCTCATATCTCGAAAACAGTTACTCCTATCAACTTTTATCTTTTTACTAAAATTCAAGCTGATAAAATTTCCTACAAAATAATTATTTGCATTTTTTATGTAGGACTAACCATAAGCGAGATATAAGATTGAAAATAATTAATATTTAAAAAAGAAGTGCTTTAACAGAAAATGTCTTGTGATTTAAAATACACTTAATTTATTAGGTCCAATACTTTATTAGAAAAAAAGGGGGTGACATATAAGTCACTGAAGTTTTCAGAGTCGATTTTAAATGCTGCAATTTTGTCTTCGTCTCAAACATTGAAAACTGAATTACATTTTTGTTCTGAAACGATAACAGTTTTTACTTTCGTTTTTTGCTTATATCTCGAAAACAGTTACTCCTATCAATTTTTATCTTTCTTTCAAAATTAAAGCTGATAACATTTCCTACAAAATAGTTATTTGCACTTTTCTTGTAGGACCAACCATAAGCGAGTTATAAAGTTGGATATAAATAATATTTAACTAAAACTTGCTTAAAAATAAAATGTTTGAAATACTGAAATTAAACTAAATTAATTGTGTCTAACACTTTAGTAGAGGAAAAAGAAGAAGACATAAAAGTCACTAAAGGTTTCAAAGTTGTCTTTAATCGTCATATTAATAACAATAACATTAATAATAATAATACTAATAGTACTAAATTTGCTTATATGCTAACGCTTAATTAAGGTTACAGTGTTTTGGTTTCTTGCTCATATCTCGAAAACAGTTACTCCTATCAATTTTTATCTTTTCACTAAAATTTAAGCTGATAAAATTTCCTACAAAATAGTTATTTGCATTTTTTATGTAGGACTAACCATAAGCGAGATATAAGATTGAAAATAATTAATATTTAAAAAAGAAGTGCTTTAACAGAAAATGTCTTGTGATTTAAAATACACTTAATTTATTAGGTCCAATACTTTATTAGAAAAAAAAGGGGGTGACATATAAGTCACTGAAGTCTGCAGAGTCGATTTTAAATGCTGCATTTTCGTCTTCGTCTCAAACATTGAAAACTGAATTACATTTTTGTTCTGAAACGGTAACAGTTTTTACTTTGGTTTTTTGCTTATATCTCGAAAACAGTTACTCCTATCAATTTTTATCTTTCTTTCAAAATTAAAGCTGATAACATTTCCTACAAAATAATTATTTGCATTTTTCTTGTAGGACCAACCATAAGCGAGTTATAGAGTTGGATATAAATAATATTTAACAAAAATTTGCTTTAAAATAAAATGTTTGAAAAACTGAAATTAAACTAATTTAATTGTGTCTAACACTTTAGTAGAGGAAAAAGAAGAAGACATAAAAGTCACTAAAGGTTTCAAAGTTGTCTTTAATCGTCATATTATAAACAATAACATTAATAATAATAATACTAATAGTACTAAATTTGCTTATATGCAAACGCTTAATTAAGGTAACAGTGTTTTGGTTTCTTGCTCATATCTCGAAAACAGTTACTCCTATCAATTTTTATCTTTTTACTAAAATTCAAGCTGATAAAATTTCCTACAAAATAGTTATTTACATTTTTTATGTAGGACTAACCATAAGCGAGATATAAGATTGAAAATAATTAATATTTAAAAAAGAAGTGCTTTAACAGAAAATGTCTTGTGATTTAAAATACACTTAATTTATTGGGTCCAATACTTTATTAGAAGAAAAAGGAAGTGGCATAAAAGTCACTAAAGTCTTCAGAGTCGTTTTTAAATGCTGCAGTTTCGTCTTCGTCTTAAACATTGAAAACCGAATTACATTTTTGTTCAGTAACAGTCACAGTTTTCTTATTGGTTTTTTGCTTATAACTCGAAAACAGTTACTCCTATCAATTTTTATCTTTTTTTCAAAATTAAAGCTGATAAAATTTCCTACAAAATAGTTATTTGCATTTTTCTTGTAGGACCAACCATAAGCGAGTTATAGAGTTGGATATAAATAATATTTAACAAAAATTTGCTTTAAAATAAAATGTTTGAAAAACTGAAATTAAACTAATTTAATTGTGTCTAACACTTTAGTAGAGGAAAAAGAAGAAGACATAAAAGTCACTAAAGGTTTCAAAGTTGTCTTTAATCGTCATATTATAAACAATAACATTAATAATAATAATACTAATAGTACTAAATTTGCTTATATGCAAACGCTTAATTAAGGTAACAGTGTTTTGGTTTCTTGCTCATATCTCGAAAACAGTTACTCCTATCAATTTTTATCTTTTTACTAAAATTCAAGCTGATAAAATTTCCTACAAAATAGTTATTTACATTTTTTATGTAGGACTAACCATAAGCGAGATATAAGATTGAAAATAATTAATATTTAAAAAAGAAGTGCTTTAACAGAAAATGTCTTGTGATTTAAAATACACTTAATTTATTAGGTCCAATACTTTATTAGAAAAAAAAGGGGGTGACATATAAGTCACTGAAGTCTTCAGAGTCGATTTTAAATGCTGCATTTTCGTCTTCGTCTCAAACATTGAAAACTGAATTACATTTTTGTTCTGAAACGGTAACAGTTTTTACTTTGGTTTTTTGCTTATATCTCGAAAACAGTTACTCCTATCAATTTTTATCTTTCTTTCAAAATTAAAGCTGATAACATTTCCTACAAAACAGTTATTTGCATTTTTCTTGTAGGACCAACCATAAGCGAGTTATAAAGTTGGATATAAATAATATTTAACAAAAACTTGCTTAAAAATAAAATGTTTAAAATACTGAAATTAAACTAAATTAATTGTGTCTAACACTTTAGTAGAGAAAAAAGAAAAAGACATAAAAGTCACCAAAGTCTTCAGAATCGTTTTTAGTCGTCATATTAATAACAATAACATTAATAATAATAATACTAACAGTACTAAATCTGCTTATATGCAAGCGCTTTATTAAGGTAACAGTTTTTTGGTTTCTTGCTTATATCTCGAAAACAGTTACTCCTATGAATTTTTGTCTTTCTTTCAAAATTAAAGCTGATAAAATATTCTACAAAATAGTTATTTGCATTTTTCTTGTAGGACCAACCATAAGCGAGTTATAGAGTTGGATATAAATAATATATAACAAAAATTTGCTTTAAAATAAAATGTTTGAAAAACTGAAATTAAACTAATTTAACTGTGTCTAACACTTTAGTAGAGGAAAAAGGAAAAGACATAAAAGTCACTAAAGGTTTCAGAGTTGTCTTTAGTTGTCATATTAATAACAATAACATTAATAATAATAATACTAATAGTACTAAATTTGCTTATATGCAAACGCTTAATTAAGGTAACAGTGTTTTGGTTTCTTGCTTATATCTCGAAAACAGTTACTCCTATCAATTTTTATCTTTTTACTAAAATTCAAGCTGATAAAATTTCCTACAAAATAGTTATTTGCATTTTTCATGTAGGACTAACCATAAGCGAGATATAAGTTTGAAAATAATTAATATTTAAAAAAAAAGTGCTTTAACAGAAAATGTCTTGTGATTTAAAATACACTTAATTTATTAGGTCCAATACTTTATTAGAAGAAAAAGGGGGTGTCATATAAGTCACTGAAGTCTTCAGAGTCGATTGTAAATGCTGCATTTTCGTCTTCGTCTCAAACATTGAAAACTGAATTACATTTTTGTTCTGAAACGGTAACAGTTTTCACTTTGGTTTTTTGCTTATATCTCGAATACAATTACTCCTATCAGTTTTTATTTTTTTTTTAAAATAAAGCTGATAAAATTTCCTACAAAATAGTTATTTGCATTTTTCTTGTAGGACCAACCATAAGCGAGTTATAAAGTTGGATATAAATAATATTTAACAAAAACTTGCTTAAAAATAAAATGTTTGAAATACTGAAATTAAACTAAATTAATTGTGTCTAACACTTTAGTAGAGAAAAAAGAAAAAGACATAAAAGTCACCAAAGTCTTCAGAATCGTTTTTAGTCGTCATATTAATAACAATAACATTAATAATAATAATACTAATAGTATAATAGTACAATAACATTAATAATAATAATACTAATAGTATTATTATTAGTATTATTATTATTAATGTTATTGTTATTTCTGAAGACTTTGGTGACTTTTATGTCTTTTTCTTTTTTCTCTACTAAAGTGTTAGACACAATTAATTTAGTTTAATTTTTGTATTTCAAACATTTAATTTTTAAGCAAGTTTTTGTTAAATATTATTTATATCCAACTTTATAACTCGCTTATGGTTGGTCCCACAAGAAAAATGCAAATAACTATTTTGTAGGAAATGTTATCAGCTTTAATTTTGAAAGAAACATAAAAATTTATAGGAGTAACTGTTTTCGAGATATGAGCAAGAAACCAAAACACTGTTACCTTAATTAAGCGTTTGCATATAAGCAAATTTAGTACTATTAGTATTATTATTATTAATGTTATTGTTATTAATATGACGATTAAAGACAACTTTGAAACCTTTAGTGACTTTTATGTCTTCTTCTTTTTCCTCTACTAAAGTGTTAGACACAATTAAATTAGTTTAATTTCAGTTTTTCAAACATTTTATTTTAAAGCAAATTTTTGTTAAATATTATTTATATCCAACTCTATAACTCGCTTATGGTTGATCCTACAAGAAAAATGCAAATATCTATTTTGTAGAAAAAGTTATCAGCTTTAATTTTGACAGAAAGATAAAAATTGATAGGAGTAACTGTTTTCGAGATATAAGCAAAAAACCAATAAGAAAACTGTGACTGTTACTGAACAAAAATGTAATTCAGTTTTCAATGTTTGAGACGAAGACGAAACTGCAGCATTTAAAAACGACTCTGAAGACTTCAGTGACTTTTATGTCACTTCCTTTTTCTTCTAATAAAGTATTGGACCCAATAAATTAAGTGTATTTTAAATCACAAGACATTTTCTGTTAAAGCACTTTTTTTTTAAATATTAATTATTTTCAATCATATATCTCGCTTATGGTTAGTCCTACATGAAAAATGCAAATAACTATTTTATAGGAAATTTTATCAGCTTGAATTTTAGTAAAAAGATAAAAATTGATAGGAGTAACTGTTTTCGAGATATAGCAAGAAACCAAAACACTGTTACCTTAATTAAGCGTTTGCATATAAGCATATTTAGTACTATTAGTATTATTATTATTAATGTTATTGTTATTAATATGACAACTAAAGACAACTCTGAAACCTTTAGTGACTTTTATGTCTTTTTCTTTTTCCTCTACTAAAGTGTTAGACACAATTAAATTAGTTTAATTTCAGTTTTTCAAACATTTTATTTTAAAGCAAATTTGTGTTAAAAATTATTTATATCCAACTCTATAACTAGCTTATGGTTGGTCCTACAAGAAAAATGCAAATAACTATTTTGTAGGAAATTTTATCAGCTTTAATTTTGAAAAAAAGACAAAAATTCATAGGAGTAACTGTTTTCGAGATATAAGCAAGAAACCAAAAAACTGTTACCTTAATAAAGCGCTTGCATATAAGCAGATTTAGTACTATTAGTATTATTATTATTAATGTTATTGTTATTAATATGACGACTAAAAACGATTCTGAAGACTTTGGTGACTTTTATGTCTTTTTCTTTTTTCTCTACTAAAGTGTTAGACACAATTAATTTAGTTTAATTTCAGTATTTCAAACATTTTATTTTTAAGCAAGTTTTTGTTAAATATTATTTATATCCAACTTTATAACTCGCTTATGGTTGGTCCTACAAGAAAAATGCAAATAACTATTTTGTAGGAAATGTTATCAGCTTTAATTTTGAAAGAAAGATAAAAATTGATAGGAGTAACTGTTTTTGAGATATAAGCAAAAAACCAAAGTAAAAACTGTTACCGTTTCAGAATAAAAATATAATTCAGTTTTCAATGTTTGAGACGAAGACGAAAATGCAGCATTTAAAATCGACTCTGAAAACTTCAGTGACTTATATGTCACCCCCTTTTTTTCTAATAAAGTATTGGACCTAATAAATTAAGTGTATTTTAAATCACAAGACATTTTCTGTTAAAGCACTTCTTTTTTAAATATTAATTATTTTCAATCTTATATCTCGCTTATGGTTAGTCCTACATAAAAAATGCAAATAATTATTTTGTAGGAAATTTTATCAGCTTGAATTTTAGTAAAAAGATAAAAATTGATAGGAGTAACTGTTTTCGAGATATGAGCAAGAAACCAAAACACTGTTACCTTAATTAAGCGTTTGCATATAAGCAAATTTAGTACTATTAGTATTATTATTATTAATGTTATTGTTATTAATATGACGATTAAAGACAACTTTGAAACCTTTAGTGACTTTTATGTCTTCTTCTTTTTCCTCTACTAAAGTGTTAGACACAATTAAA
>NW_026986722.1:0-24545 GCF_031307605.1 Tribolium castaneum
GAGTCGTTCTTAGTCGTCATATCAATAACAATAACATTAATAATAATAATAATACTAATAGTACTAAATTTGCTTATATGCAAGCGCTTAATTAAGGTAACAGTTTCTTGCTTATATCTCGAAAACTTACATTTTTGTTCAGTAACTGTAACAGTTTTTACTTTGGTTTTTTGCTTATATCTCGAAAACAATTACTCCTATCAATTTTTATCTTTCTTTCAAAATTAAAGCTGATAAAATTTCCTACAAAATGGTTATTTGCATTTCTTTTGTAAGACCAACCATAAGCGAGTTATAGAGTTGGATATAAATAATCTTTAACAAAAATTTGCTTTAAAATATAATGTTTGAAAAACAGAAATTAAATTGAGTCTAACACTTTAGTATAGGAAAAAGGAGAAGACATAAAAGTCACCAAAGTCTTCAAAGTCGTTTTTAGTCGTCATATTAATAACAATAACATTAATAATAATAATAATGCTGCATTTTCGTCTTCGTCTCAAACATTGAAAACTGAATTACATTTTTGTTCAGTAACAGTGACAGTTTTCTTATTGGTTTTTTGCTTATATCTCGAAAACAGTTACTCCTATCAATTTTTATCAATCTTTCAAAATTAAAGCTGATAAAATTTCCTACAAAATAGTTATTTGCATTTTTCTTGTAGGACCAACCATAAGCGAGTTATAGAGTTGGATATAAATAATATTTAACAAAAACTTGCTTTAAAATAAAATGTTTGAAAAACTAAAATTAAACTTAATTAATTGTGTCTAACACTTTAGTAGAGGAAAAAGGAGAAGACATAAAGGTCACTAAAGGTTTCAGAGTCGTCTTTTGTCGTCATATTAATAACAATAACATTAATAATAATACTAATAGTACTAAATTTGCTTACATGCAAACGCTTAATTAGGGTAACAGTTTTTTGGTTTCTTGCTTATATCTGGAAAACAGTTACTTATATCAATTTTTATCTTTTTACTAAAATTAAAGCCGATAAAATTTTCTACAAAATAGTTATTTGCATTTTTCATGTAAGACTAACCATAAGCGAGATATAAGTTTAAAAATTATTAATATTTAAAAAAAAAGTGCTTTAACAGAAAATGTCTTGTGATTTAAAATACACTTAATTTATTGGGTCCAATACTTTATTAGAAGAAAAAGGAGGTGACATAAAAGTCGCTGAAGTCTTCAGAGTCGTTTTTAAATGCTGCATTTTCGTCTTCGTCTCAAACATTGAAAACTGAATTACATTTTTGTTCAGTAACTGTAACAGTTTTTACTTTGGTTTTTTGCTTATATCTCGAAAACAATTACTCCTATCAATTTTTATCTCTCTTTCAAAATTAAAGCTGATAAAATTTCCTACAAAATAGTTATTTGCATTTTTCATGTAGGACTAACCATAAGCGAGATATAAGTTTGAAAATAATTAATATTTAAAAAAAAAGTGCTCTAACAGAAAATGTCTTGTGATTTAAAATACACTTAATTTAATGGGTCCAATACTTTATTAGAAGAAAAAGGAGGTGACATAGAAGTCACTGAAGTCTTCAGAGTCGTTTTTAAATGCTGCATTTTCGTCTTCGTCTCAAACATTGAAAACTGAATTACATTTTTGTTCAGTAACTGTAACAGTTTTTACTTTGGTTTTTTGCTTATATCTCGAAAACAATTACTCCTATCAATTTTTGTCTTTCTTTCAAAATCAAAGCTGATAAAATTTCTTACAAAATAGTTAATGGCATTTTTTTTGTAGGACCAACCATAAGCGAGTGATAGAGTTGGATATAAATAATCTTTAACAAAAATTTGCTTTAAAATAAAATGTTTGACAAACCGAAATTAAACTAAATTAATTAAGACTAACACTTTAGTTGAGGAAAAAGGAGAAGACATAAAAGTCACCAAAGTTTTGAGAGTCGTTTTTAGTCGTCATATTAATAACAATAACATTAATAATAATAATACTAATAGTACTAAATTTGCTTATATGCAAGCGCTTTATTAAGGTAACAGTTTTTTGGTTTCTTGCTTATATCTCGAAAACAGTTACTCCTATCAATTTTGATCTGTTTACTAAAATTAAAGCTGATAAAATTTCCTACAAAATAGTTATTTGCATTTTTCATGTAGGACTAACCTTAAGCGAGATATAAGTTTGAAAATAATCAATATTTAAAAAAAAAGTGCTTTAACAGAAAATGTCTTGTGATTTAAAATACACTTAATTTATTGGGTCCAATACATTATTAGAAGAAAAAGGAGGTGACTTAAAAGTCACAGAAGTCTTCAGAGTCGTTTTTAAATGCTGCATTTTCGTCTTCGTCTCAAACATTGAAAACTGAATTACATTTTTGTTTAGTAACTGTAACAGTTTTCACTTTGGTTTTTTGCTTATATCTCGAAAACTATTATTCCTATCAATTTTTATCTTTTTTTCAAAATTAAAGCTGATAAAATTTCCTACAAAATAGTTATTTGCATTTTTCATGTAGGACTAACCATAAGCGAGATATAAGTTTGAAAATAATTAATATTAAAAAAAAGTGCTTTAACAGAAAATGTCTTGTGATTTAAAATACACTTAATTTAATGGGTCCAATACTTTATTAGAAGAAAAAGGAGGTGACATAAAAGTCACTGAAGTCTTCAGAGTCGATTTTAAATGCTGCATTTTCGTCTTTGTCTCAAACATTGAATACTGAATTACATTTTTGTTTAGTAACAGTTACAGTTTTCTTATTGGTTTTTTGCTTATATCTCGAAAACAGTTACTCCTATCAATTTTTATCTTTTTACTAAAATTAAAGCTGATAAAATTTCCTACAAAATAGTTATTTGTATTTTTCTTGTAGGACCAAGCATAAGCGAGTTATAGAGATAGATATAAATAAAATTTAACAAAAATTTGCTTTAAAATAAAATGTTTGAAATACTGAAATTAAACTAAATTAATTGTGTCTAACACTTTAGTATAGGAAAAAGGAGAAGACATAAAAGTCACCAAAGTCTTCAGAGTCGTTTTTAGTCGTCATATTAATAACAATAACATTAATAATAATAATACTAATAGTACTAAATTTGCTTATATGCAAGCGCTTTATTAAGGTAACAGTTTTTTGGTTTCTTGCTTATATCTCGAAAACAGTTACTTCTATCAATTTTTATCTGTTTACTAAAATTAAAGCTGATAAAATTTCTTACAAAATAGTTATTTGCATTTTTCATGTAGGACTAACCTTAAGCGAGATATAAGTTTGAAAATAATCAATATTTAAAAAAAAAGTGCTTTAACAGAAAATGTCTTGTGATTTAAAATACACTTAATTTATTGGGTCCAATACATTATTAGAAGAAAAAGGAGGTGACTTAAAAGTCACAGAAGTCTTCAGAGTCGTTTTTAAATGCTGCATTTTCGTCTTCGTCTCAAACATTGAAAACTGAATTACATTTTTGTTTAGTAACTGTAACAGTTTTCACTTTGGTTTTTTGCTTATATCTCGAAAACTATTATTCCTATCAATTTTTATCTTTCTTTCAAAATTAAAGCTGATAAAATTTCCTACAAAATAATTATTTGCATTTTTCATGTAGGACTAACCATAAGCGAGATATAAGTTTGAAAATAATTAATATTAAAAAAAAGTGCTTTAACAGAAAATGTCTTGTGATTTAAAATACACTTAATTTAATGGGTTCAATACATTATTAGAAGAAAAAGGAGGTGACTTAAAAGTCACAGAAGTCTTCAGAGTCGCTTTTAAATGCTGCATTTTCGTCTTCGTCTCAAACATTGAAAACTGAATTACATTTTTGTTTAGTAACTGTAACAGTTTTCACTTTGGTTTTTTGCTTATATCTCGAAAACTATTATTCCTATCAATTTTTATCTTTTTTTCAAAATTAAAGCTGATAAAATTTCCTACAAAATAGTTATTTGCATTTTTCATGTAGGACTAACCATAAGCGAGATATAAGTTTGAAAATAATTAATATTAAAAAAAAGTGCTTTAACAGAAAATGTCTTGTGATTTAAAATACACTTAATTTAATGGGTCCAATACTTTATTAGAAGAAAAAGGAGGTGACATAAAAGTCACTGAAGTCTTCAGAGTCGATTTTAAATGCTGCATTTTCGTCTTTGTCTCAAACATTGAATACTGAATCACATTTTTGTTTAGTAACAGTTACAGTTTTCTTATTGGTTTTTTGCTTATATCTCGAAAACAGTTACTCCTATCAATTTTTATCTTTCTTTCAAAATCAAAGCTGATAAAATTTCCTACAAAATAGTTATTGGCATTTTTTTTGTAGGACTAACCATAAGCGAGTTATAGAGTTGGATATAAATAATCTTTAACAAAAATTTGCTTTAAAATAAAATGTTTGAAAAACCGAAATTAAACTAAATTAATTAAGACTAACACTTTAGTTGAGGAAAAAGGAGAAGACATAAAAGTCACCAAAGTTTTGAGAGTTGTTTTTAGTCGTCATATTAATAACAATAACATTAATAATAATAATACTAATAGTACTAAATTTGCTTATATGCAAGCGCTTTATTAAGGTAACAGTTTTTTGGTTTCTTGCTTATATCTCGAAAACAGTTACTCCTATCAATTTTTATCTTTTTACTAAAATTAAAGCTGATAAAATTTCCTACAAAATAGTTATTTGTATTTTTCTTGTAGGACCAAGCATAAGCGACTTATAGAGATAGATATAAATAATATTTAACAAAAATTTGCTTTAAAATAAAATGTTTGAAATACTGAAATTAAACTAAATTAATTGTGTCTAACACTTTAGTATAGGAAAAAGGAGAAGACATAAAAGTCACCAAAGTCTTCAGAGTCGTTTTTAGTCGTCATATTAATAACAATAACATTAATAATAATAATACTAATAGTACTAAATTTGCTTATATGCAAGCGCTTTATTAAGGTAACAGTTTTTTGGTTTCTTGCTTATATCTCGAAAACAGTTACTCCTATCAATTTTTATCTGTTTACTAAAATAAAAGCTGATAAAATTTCTTACAAAATAGTTATTTGCATTTTTCATGTAGGACTAACCTTAAGCGAGATATAAGTTTGAAAATAATCAATATTTAAAAAAAAAGTGCTTTAACAGAAAATGTCTTGTGATTTAAAATACACTTAATTTATTGGGTCCAATACATTATTAGAAGAAAAAGGAGGTGACTTAAAAGTCACAGAAGTCTTCAGAGTCGTTTTTAAATGCTGCATTTTCGTCTTCGTCTCAAACATTGAAAACTGAATTACATTTTTGTTTAGTAACTGTAACAGTTTTCACTTTGGTTTTTTGCTTATATCTCGAAAACTATTATTCCTATCAATTTTTATTTTTCTTTCAAAATTAAAACTGATAAAATTTCCTACAAAATAGTTATTTGCATTTTTCATGTAGGACTAACCATAAGCGAGATATAAGTTTGAAAATAATTAATATTAAAAAAAAGTGCTTTAACAGAAAATGTCTTGTGATTTAAAATACACTTAATTTAATGGGTCCAATACTTTATTAGAATGAAAAGGAGGTGACATAAAAGTCACTGAAGTCTTCAGAGTCGATTTTAAATGCTGCATTTTCGTCTTTGTCTCAAACATTGAATACTGAATTACATTTTTGTTTAGTAACAGTTACAGTTTTCTTATTGGTTTTTTGCTTATATCTCGAAAACAGTTACTCCTATCAATTTTTATCTTTCTTTCAAAATCAAAGCTGATAAAATTTCCTACAAAATAGTTATTGGCATTTTTTTTGTAGGACCAACCATAAGCGAGTTATAGAGTTGGATATAAATAATCTTTAACAAAAATTTGCTTTAAAATAAAATGTTTGAAAAACCGAAATTAAACTAAATTAATTAAGACTAACACTTTAGTTGAGGAAAAAGAAGAAGACATAAAAGTCACCAAAGTTTTGAGAGTTGTTTTAATCGTCATATTAATAACAATAACATTAATAATAATAATACTAATAGTACTAAATTTGCTTATATGCAAGCGCTTTATTAAGGTAACAGTTTATTGGTTTCTTGCTTATATCTCGAAAACAGTTACTCCTATCAATTTTTATCTTTTTACTAAAATTAAAGCTGATAAAATTTTCTACAAAATAGTTATTTGTATTTTTCTTGTAGGACCAAGCATAAGCGAGTTATAGAGATAGATATAAATAATATTTAACAAAAATTTGCTTTAAAATAAAATGTATGAAATACTGAAATTAAACTAAATTAATTGTGTCTAACACTTTAGTATAGGAAAAAGGAGAAGACATAAAAGTCACCAAAGTTTTCAGAGTCGTTTTTAGTCGTCATATTAATAACAATAACATTAATAATAATAATACTAATAGTACTAAATTTGCTTATATGCAAGCGCTTTATTAAGGTAATAGTTTTTTGGTTTCTTGCTTATATCTCGAAAACAGTTACTCCTATCAATTTTTATCTCTTTACTAAAATTAAAGCTAATAAAATTTCCTACAAAATAGTTATTTGCATTTTTCATGTAGGACTAACCATAAGCGAGATATAAGTTTGAAAATAATCAATATTTAAAAAAAAGTGCTTTAACAGAAAATGTCATGTGATTTAAAATACACTTAATTTATTGGGTCCAATACATTATTAGAAGAAAAAGGAGGTGACTTAAAAGTCACAGAAGTGTTCAGAGTCGTTTTTAAATGCTGCATTTTCGTCTTCGTCTCAAACATTGAAAACTGAATTACATTTTTGTTTAGTAACTGTAACAGTTTTCACTTTGGTTTTTTGCTTATATCTCGAAAACAATTATTCCTATCAATTTTTATCTTTCTTTCAAAATTAAAGCTGATAAAATTTCCTACAAAATAGTTATTTGCATTTTTCTTGTAGGACCAACCATAAGCGAGTTATAGAGTTGGATATAAATAATCTTTAACAAAAATTTGCTTTAAAATAAAATGTTTGAAAAACCGAAATTAAACTAAATTAATTAAGACTAACACTTTAGTTGAGGAAAAAGGAGAAGACATAAAAGTCACCAAAGTTTTGAGAGTTGTTTTAATCGTCATATTAATAACAATAACATTAATAATAATAATACTAATAGTACTAAATTTGCTTATATGCAAGCGCTTTATTAAGGTAACAGTTTATTGGTTTCTTGCTTATATCTCGAAAACATTTCCTACAATATAGTTATTGGCATTTTTTTTGTAGGACCAACCATAAGCAAGTTATAGAGTTGGATATAAATAATCTTTAACAAAAATTTGCTTTAAAATAAAATGTTTGAAAAACCGAAATTAAACTAAATTAATTAAGACTAACACTTTAGTTGAGGAAAAAGAAGAAGACATAAAAGTCACCAAAGTTTTGAGAGTTGTTTTAATCGTCATATTAATAACAATAACATTAATAATAATAATACTAATAGTACTAAATTTGCTTATATGCAAGCGCTTTATTAAGGTAACAGTTTATTGGTTTCTTGCTTATATCTCGAAAACAGTTACTCCTATCAATTTTTATCTTTTTACTAAAATTAAAGCTGATAAAATTTCCTACAAAATAGTTATTTGTATTTTTCTTGTAGGACCAAGCATAAGCGAGTTATAGAGATAGATATAAATAATATTTAACAAAAATTTGCTTTAAAATAAAATGTATGAAATACTGAAATTAAACTAAATTAATTGTGTCTAACACTTTAGTATAGGAAAAAGGAGAAGACATAAAAGTCACCAAAGTCTTTAGAGTTGTTTTTAGTCGTCATATTAATAACAATAACATTAATAATAATAATACTAATAGTACTAAATTTGCTTATATGCAAGCGCTTTATTAAGGTAACAGTTTTTTGGTTTCTTGCTTATATCTCGAAAACAGTTACTTCTATCAATTTTTATCTGTTTACTAAAATTAAAGCTGATAAAATTTCTTACAAAATAGTTATTTGCATTTTTCATGTAGGACTAACCTTAAGCGAGATATAAGTTTGAAAATAATCAATATTTAAAAAAAAAGTGCTTTAACAGAAAATGTCTTGTGATTTAAAATACACTTAATTTATTGGGTCCAATACATTATTAGAAGAAAAAGGAGGTGACTTAAAAGTCACAGAAGTCTTCAGAGTCGTTTTTAAATGCTGCATTTTCGTCTTCGTCTCAAACATTGAAAACTGAATTACATTTTTGTTTAGTAACTGTAACAGTTTTCACTTTGGTTTTTTGCTTATATCTCGAAAACTATTATTCCTATCAATTTTTATCTTTCTTTCAAAATTAAAGCTGATAAAATTTCCTACAAAATAATTATTTGCATTTTTCATGTAGGACTAACCATAAGCGAGATATAAGTTTGAAAATAATTAATATTAAAAAAAAGTGCTTTAACAGAAAATGTCTTGTGATTTAAAATACACTTAATTTAATGGGTTCAATACATTATTAGAAGAAAAAGGAGGTGACTTAAAAGTCACAGAAGTCTTCAGAGTCGTTTTTAAATGCTGCATTTTCGTCTTCGTCTCAAACATTGAAAACTGAATTACATTTTTGTTTAGTAACTGTAACAGTTTTCACTTTGGTTTTTTGCTTATATCTCGAAAACTATTATTCCTATCAATTTTTATCTTTTTTTCAAAATTAAAGCTGATAAAATTTCCTACAAAATAGTTATTTGCATTTTTCATGTAGGACTAACCATAAGCGAGATATAAGTTTGAAAATAATTAATATTAAAAAAAAGTGCTTTAACAGAAAATGTCTTGTGATTTAAAATACACTTAATTTAATGGGTCCAATACTTTATTAGAAGAAAAAGGAGGTGACATAAAAGTCACTGAAGTCTTCAGAGTCGATTTTAAATGCTGCATTTTCGTCTTTGTCTCAAACATTGAATACTGAATCACATTTTTGTTTAGTAACAGTTACAGTTTTCTTATTGGTTTTTTGCTTATATCTCGAAAACAGTTACTCCTATCAATTTTTATCTTTCTTTCAAAATCAAAGCTGATAAAATTTCCTACAAAATAGTTATTGGCATTTTTTTTGTAGGACTAACCATAAGCGAGTTATAGAGTTGGATATAAATAATCTTTAACAAAAATTTGCTTTAAAATAAAATGTTTGAAAAACCGAAATTAAACTAAATTAATTAAGACTAACACTTTAGTTGAGGAAAAAGAAGAAGACATAAAAGTCACCAAAGTTTTGAGAGTTGTTTTAATCGTCATATTAATAACAATAACATTAATAATAATAATACTAATAGTACTAAATTTGCTTATATGCAAGCGCTTTATTAAGGTAACAGTTTATTGGTTTCTTGCTTATATCTCGAAAACAGTTACTCCTATCAATTTTTATCTTTTTACTAAAATTAAAGCTGATAAAATTTCCTACAAAATAGTTATTTGTATTTTTCTTGTAGGACCAAGCATAAGCGAGTTATAGAGATAGATATAAATAATATTTAACAAAAATTTGCTTTAAAATAAAATGTATGAAATACTGAAATTAAACTAAATTAATTGTGTCTAACACTTTAGTATAGGAAAAAGGAGAAGACATAAAAGTCACCAAAGTCTTTAGAGTTGTTTTTAGTCGTCATATTAATAACAATAACATTAATAATAATAATACTAATAGTACTAAATTTGCTTATATGCAAGCGCTTTATTAAGGTAACAGTTTTTTGGTTTCTTGCTTATATCTCGAAAACAGTTACTTCTATCAATTTTTATCTGTTTACTAAAATTAAAGCTGATAAAATTTCTTACAAAATAGTTATTTGCATTTTTCATGTAGGACTAACCTTAAGCGAGATATAAGTTTGAAAATAATCAATATTTAAAAAAAAAGTGCTTTAACAGAAAATGTCTTGTGATTTAAAATACACTTAATTTATTGGGTCCAATACATTATTAGAAGAAAAAGGAGGTGACTTAAAAGTCACAGAAGTCTTCAGAGTCGTTTTTAAATGCTGCATTTTCGTCTTCGTCTCAAACATTGAAAACTGAATTACATTTTTGTTTAGTAACTGTAACAGTTTTCACTTTGGTTTTTTGCTTATATCTCGAAAACTATTATTCCTATCAATTTTTATCTTTCTTTCAAAATTAAAGTTGATAAAATTTCCTACAAAATAATTATTTGCATTTTTCATGTAGGACTAACCATAAGCGAGATATAAGTTTGAAAATAATTAATATTAAAAAAAAGTGCTTTAACAGAAAATGTCTTGTGATTTAAAATACACTTAATTTAATGGGTTCAATACATTATTAGAAGAAAAAGGAGGTGACTTAAAAGTCACAGAAGTCTTCAGAGTCGTTTTTAAATGCTGCATTTTCGTCTTCGTCTCAAACATTGAAAACTGAATTACATTTTTGTTTAGTAACTGTAACAGTTTTCACTTTGGTTTTTTGCTTATATCTCGAAAACTATTATTCCTATCAATTTTTATCTTTTTTTCAAAATTAAAGCTGATAAAATTTCCTACAAAATAGTTATTTGCATTTTTCATGTAGGACTAACCATAAGCGAGATATAAGTTTGAAAATAATTAATATTAAAAAAAAGTGCTTTAACAGAAAATGTCTTGTGATTTAAAATACACTTAATTTAATGGGTCCAATACTTTATTAGAAGAAAAAGGAGGTGACATAAAAGTCACTGAAGTCTTCAGAGTCGATTTTAAATGCTGCATTTTCGTCTTTGTCTCAAACATTGAATACTGAATCACATTTTTGTTTAGTAACAGTTACAGTTTTCTTATTGGTTTTTTGCTTATATCTCGAAAACAGTTACTCCTATCAATTTTTATCTTTCTTTCAAAATCAAAGCTGATAAAATTTCCTACAAAATAGTTATTGGCATTTTTTTTGTAGGACTAACCATAAGCGAGTTATAGAGTTGGATATAAATAATCTTTAACAAAAATTTGCTTTAAAATAAAATGTTTGAAAAACCGAAATTAAACTAAATTAATTAAGACTAACACTTTAGTTGAGGAAAAAGGAGAAGACATAAAAGTCACCAAAGTTTTGAGAGTTGTTTTTAGTCGTCATATTAATAACAATAACATTAATAATAATAATACTAACAGTACTAAATTTGCTTATATGCAAGCGCTTTATTAAGGTAACAGTTTTTTGGTTTCTTGCTTATATCTCGAAAACAGTTACTCCTATCAATTTTTATCTTTTTACTAAAATTAAAGCTGATAAAATTTCCTACAAAATAGTTATTTGTATTTTTCTTGTAGGACCAAGCATAAGCGACTTATAGAGATAGATATAAATAATATTTAACAAAAATTTGCTTTAAAATAAAATGTTTGAAATACTGAAATTAAACTAAATTAATTGTGTCTAACACTTTAGTATAGGAAAAAGGAGAAGACATAAAAGTCACCAAAGTCTTCAGAGTCGTTTTTAGTCGTCATATTAATAACAATAACATTAATAATAATAATACTAATAGTACTAAATTTGCTTATATGCAAGCGCTTTATTAAGGTAACAGTTTTTTGGTTTCTTGCTTATATCTCGAAAACAGTTACTCCTATCAATTTTTATCTGTTTACTAAAATTAAAGCTGATAAAATTTCTTACAAAATAGTTATTTGCATTTTTCATGTAGGACTAACCTTAAGCGAGATATAAGTTTGAAAATAATCAATATTTAAAAAAAAAGTGCTTTAACAGAAAATGTCTTGTGATTTAAAATACACTTAATTTATTGGGTCCAATACATTATTAGAAGAAAATGGAGGTGACTTAAAAGTCACAGAAGTCTTCAGAGTCGTTTTTAAATGCTGCATTTTCGTCTTCGTCTCAAACATTGAAAACTGAATTACATTTTTGTTTAGTAACTGTAACAGTTTTCACTTTGGTTTTTTGCTTATATCTCGAAAACTATTATTCCTATCAATTTTTATTTTTCTTTCAAAATTAAAACTGATAAAATTTCCTACAAAATAGTTATTTGCATTTTTCATGTAGGACTAACCATAAGCGAGATATAAGTTTGAAAATAATTAATATTAAAAAAAAGTGCTTTAACAGAAAATGTCTTGTGATTTAAAATACACTTAATTTAATGGGTCCAATACTTTATTAGAATGAAAAGGAGGTGACATAAAAGTCACTGAAGTCTTCAGAGTCGATTTTAAATGCTGCATTTTCGTCTTTGTCTCAAACATTGAATACTGAATTACATTTTTGTTTAGTAACAGTTACAGTTTTCTTATTGGTTTTTTGCTTATATCTCGAAAACAGTTACTCCTATCAATTTTTATCTTTCTTTCAAAATCAAAGCTGATAAAATTTCCTACAAAATAGTTATTGGCATTTTTTTTGTAGGACCAACCATAAGCGAGTTATAGAGTTGGATATAAATAATCTTTAACAAAAATTTGCTTTAAAATAAAATGTTTGAAAAACCGAAATTAAACTAAATTAATTAAGACTAACACTTTAGTTGAGGAAAAAGAAGAAGACATAAAAGTCACCAAAGTTTTGAGAGTTGTTTTAATCGTCATATTAATAACAATAACATTAATAATAATAATACTAATAGTACTAAATTTGCTTATATGCAAGCGCTTTATTAAGGTAACAGTTTATTGGTTTCTTGCTTATATCTCGAAAACAGTTACTCCTATCAATTTTTATCTTTTTACTAAAATTAAAGCTGATAAAATTTTCTACAAAATAGTTATTTGTATTTTTCTTGTAGGACCAAGCATAAGCGAGTTATAGAGATAGATATAAATAATATTTAACAAAAATTTGCTTTAAAATAAAATGTATGAAATACTGAAATTAAACTAAATTAATTGTGTCTAACACTTTAGTATAGGAAAAAGGAGAAGACATAAAAGTCACCAAAGTTTTCAGAGTCGTTTTTAGTCGTCATATTAATAACAATAACATTAATAATAATAATACTAATAGTACTAAATTTGCTTATATGCAAGCGCTTTATTAAGGTAATAGTTTTTTGGTTTCTTGCTTATATCTCGAAAACAGTTACTCCTATCAATTTTTATCTCTTTACTAAAATTAAAGCTAATAAAATTTCCTACAAAATAGTTATTTGCATTTTTCATGTAGGACTAACCATAAGCGAGATATAAGTTTGAAAATAATCAATATTTAAAAAAAAGTGCTTTAACAGAAAATGTCATGTGATTTAAAATACACTTAATTTATTGGGTCCAATACATTATTAGAAGAAAAAGGAGGTGACTTAAAAGTCACAGAAGTGTTCAGAGTCGTTTTTAAATGCTGCATTTTCGTCTTCGTCTCAAACATTGAAAACTGAATTACATTTTTGTTTAGTAACTGTAACAGTTTTCACTTTGGTTTTTTGCTTATATCTCGAAAACAATTATTCCTATCAATTTTTATCTTTCTTTCAAAATTAAAGCTGATAAAATTTCCTACAAAATAGTTATTTGCATTTTTCTTGTAGGACCAACCATAAGCGAGTTATAGAGTTGGATATAAATAATCTTTAACAAAAATTTGCTTTAAAATAAAATGTTTGAAAAACCGAAATTAAACTAAATTAATTAAGACTAACACTTTAGTTGAGGAAAAAGGAGAAGACATAAAAGTCACCAAAGTTTTGAGAGTTGTTTTAATCGTCATATTAATAACAATAACATTAATAATAATAATACTAATAGTACTAAATTTGCTTATATGCAAGCGCTTTATTAAGGTAACAGTTTATTGGTTTCTTGCTTATATCTCGAAAACATTTCCTACAAAATAGTTATTGGCATTTTTTTTGTAGGACCAACCATAAGCGAGTTATAGAGTTGGATATAAATAATCTTTAACAAAAATTTGCTTTAAAATAAAATGTTTGAAAAACCGAAATTAAACTAAATTAATTAAGACTAACACTTTAGTTGAGGAAAAAGAAGAAGACATAAAAGTCACCAAAGTTTTGAGAGTTGTTTTAATCGTCATATTAATAACAATAACATTAATAATAATAATACTAATAGTACTAAATTTGCTTATATGCAAGCGCTTTATTAAGGTAACAGTTTATTGGTTTCTTGCTTATATCTCGAAAACAGTTACTCCTATCAATTTTTACCTTTTTACTAAAATTAAAGCTGATAAAATTTCCTACAAAATAGTTATTTGTATTTTTCTTGTAGGACCAAGCATAAGCGAGTTATAGAGATAGATATAAATAATATTTAACAAAAATTTGCTTTAAAATAAAATGTATGAAATACTGAAATTAAACTAAATTAATTGTGTCTAACACTTTAGTATAGGAAAAAGGAGAAGACATAAAAGTCACCAAAGTCTTTAGAGTTGTTTTTAGTCGTCATATTAATAACAATAACATTAATAATAATAATACTAATAGTACTAAATTTGCTTATATGCAAGCGCTTTATTAAGGTAATAGTTTTTTGGTTTCTTGCTTATATCTCGAAAACAGTTACTCCTATCAATTTTTATCTCTTTACTAAAATTAAAGCTGATAAAATTTCCTACAAAATAGTTATTTGCATTTTTCATGTAGGACTAACCATAAGCGAGATATAAGTTTGAAAATAATCAATATTTAAAAAAAAGTGCTTTAACAGAAAATGTCATGTGATTTAAAATACACTTAATTTATTGGGTCCAATACATTATTAGAAGAAAAAGGAGGTGACTTAAAAGTCACAGAAGTCTTCAGAGTCGTTTTTAAATGCTGCATTTTCGTCTTCGTCTCAAACATTGAAAACTGAATTACATTTTTGTTTAGTAACTGTAACAGTTTTCACTTTGGTTTTTTGCTTATATCTCGAAAACAATTATTCCTATCAATTTTTATTTTTCTTTCAAAATTAAAGCTGATAAAATTTCCTACAAAATAGTTATTTGCATTTTTCTTGTAGGACCAACCATAAGCGAGTTATAGAGTTGGATATAAATAATCTTTAACAAAAATTTGCTTTAAAATAAAATGTTTGAAAATCCGAAATTAAACTAAATTAATTAAGACTAACACTTTAGTTGAGGAAAAAGGAGAAGACATAAAAGTCACCAAAGTTTTGAGAGTTGTTTTAATCGTCATATTAATAACAATAACATTAATAATAATAATACTAATAGTACTAAATTTGCTTATATGCAAGCGCTTTATTAAGGTAACAGTTTATTGGTTTCTTGCTTATATCTCGAAAACAGTTACTCCTATCAATTTTTATTTTTTTACTAAAATTAAAGCTGATAAAATTTCCTACAAAATAGTTATTTGTATTTATCTTGTAGGACCAAGCACAAGCGAGTTATAGAGATAGATATAAATAATATTTAACAAAAATTTGCTTTAAAATAAAATGTATGAAATACTGAAATTAAACTAAATTAATTGTGTCTAACACTTTAGTATAGGAAAAAGGAGAAGACATAAAAGTCACCAAAGTCTTCAGAGTCGTTTTTAGTCGTCATATTAATAACAATAACATTAATAATAATAATACTAATAGTACTAAATTTGCTTATATGCAAGCGCTTTATTAAGGTAACAGTTTTTTGGTTTCTTGCTTATATCTCGAAAACAGTTACTCCGATCAATTTTTATCTGTTTACTAAAATTAAAGCTGATAAAATTTCCTACAAAATAGTTATTTGCATTTTTCATGTAGGACTAACCATAAGCGAGATATAAGTTTGAATATAATCAATATTTAAAAAAAAGTGCTTTAACAGAAAATGTCATGTGATTTAAAATACACTTAATTTATTGAGTCCAATACATTATTAGAAGAAAAAGGAGGTGACTTAAAAGTCACAGAAGTCTTCAGAGTCGTTTTTAAATGCTGCATTTTCGTCTTCGTCTCAAACATTGAAAACTGAATTACATTTTTGTTTAGTAACTGTAACAGTTTTCACTTTGGTTTTTTGCTTATATCTCGAAAACAATTATTCCTATCAATTTTTATCTTTCTTTAAAAATTAAAGCTGATAAAATTTCCTACAAAATAGTTATTTGCATTTTTCTTGTAGGACCAACCATAAGCGAGTTATAGAGTTGGATATAAATAATATTTAACAAAAACTTGCTTTAAAATAAAATGTTTGAAAAACTAAAAAATAAAATTTCCTACAAAATAGTAATTTGCATTTTTCATATAGGACTAACCATAAGCGAGATATAAGTTTAAAAATAATTAATATTTAAAAAAAAGTGCTTTAACAGAAAATGTCTTGTAATTTAAAATACACTTAATTTATTGGGTCCAATACTTTATTAGAAGAAAAAGGAGGTGACTTAAAAGTCACAGAAGTCTTCAGAGTCGTTTTTAAATGCTGCATTTTCGTCTTCGTCTCAAACATTGAAAACTGAATTACATTTTTGTTTAGTAACTGTAACAGTTTTCACTTTGGTTTTTTGCTTATATCTCGAAAACTATTATTCCTATCAATTTTTCTTTTTCTTTCAAAATTAAAACTGATAAAATTTCCTACAAAATAGTTATTTGCATTTTTCATGTAGGACTAACCATAAGCGAGATATAAGTTTGAAAATAATTAATATTAAAAAAAAGTGCTTTAACAGAAAATGTCTTGTGATTTAAAATACACTTAATTTAATGGGTCCAATACTTTATTAGAATGAAAAGGAGGTGACATAAAAGTCACAGAAGTCTTCAGAGTCGTTTTTAAATGCTGCATTTTCGTCTTCGTCTCAAACATTGAAAACTGAATTACATTTTTGTTTAGTAACTGTAACAGTTTTCACTTTGGTTTTTTGCTTATATCTCGAAAACTATTATTCCTATCAATTTTTATTTTTCTTTCAAAATTAAAACTGATAAAATTTCCTACAAAATAGTTATTTGCATTTTTCATGTAGGACTAACCATAAGCGAGATATAAGTTTGAAAATAATTAATATTAAAAAAAAGTGCTTTAACAGAAAATGTCTTGTGATTTAAAATACACTTAATTTAATGGGTCCAATACTTTATTAGAATGAAAAGGAGGTGACATAAAAGTCACTGAAGTCTTCAGAGTCGATTTTAAATGCTGCATTTTCGTCTTTGTCTCAAACATTGAATACTGAATTACATTTTTGTTTAGTAACAGTTACAGTTTTCTTATTGGTTTTTTGCTTATATCTCGAAAACAGTTACTCCTATCAATTTTTATCTTTTTACTAAAATTAAAGCTGATAAAATTTTCTACAAAATAGTTATTTGTATTTTTCTTGTAGGACCAAGCATAAGCGAGTTATAGAGATAGATATAAATAATATTTAACAAAAATTTGCTTTAAAATAAAATGTATGAAATACTGAAATTAAACTAAATTAATTGTGTCTAACACTTTAGTATAGGAAAAAGGAGAAGACATAAAAGTCACCAAAGTTTTCAGAGTCGTTTTTAGTCGTCATATTAATAACAATAACATTAATAATAATAATACTAATAGTACTAAATTTGCTTATATGCAAGCGCTTTATTAAGGTAATAGTTTTTTGGTTTCTTGCTTATATCTCGAAAACAGTTACTCCTATCAATTTTTATCTCTTTACTAAAATTAAAGCTAATAAAATTTCCTACAAAATAGTTATTTGCATTTTTCATGTAGGACTAACCATAAGCGAGATATAAGTTTGAAAATAATCAATATTTAAAAAAAAGTGCTTTAACAGAAAATGTCATGTGATTTAAAATACACTTAATTTATTGGGTCCAATACATTATTAGAAGAAAAAGGAGGTGACTTAAAAGTCACAGAAGTGTTCAGAGTCGTTTTTAAATGCTGCATTTTCGTCTTCGTCTCAAACATTGAAAACTGAATTACATTTTTGTTTAGTAACTGTAACAGTTTTCACTTTGGTTTTTTGCTTATATCTCGAAAACAATTATTCCTATCAATTTTTATCTTTCTTTCAAAATTAAAGCTGATAAAATTTCCTACAAAATAGTTATTTGCATTTTTCTTGTAGGACCAACCATAAGCGAGTTATAGAGTTGGATATAAATAATCTTTAACAAAAATTTGCTTTAAAATAAAATGTTTGAAAAACCGAAATTAAACTAAATTAATTAAGACTAACACTTTAGTTGAGGAAAAAGGAGAAGACATAAAAGTCACCAAAGTTTTGAGAGTTGTTTTAATCGTCATATTAATAACAATAACATTAATAATAATAATACTAATAGTACTAAATTTGCTTATATGCAAGCGCTTTATTAAGGTAACAGTTTATTGGTTTCTTGCTTATATCTCGAAAACATTTCCTACAAAATAGTTATTGGCATTTTTTTTGTAGGACCAACCATAAGCGAGTTATAGAGTTGGATATAAATAATCTTTAACAAAAATTTGCTTTAAAATAAAATGTTTGAAAAACCGAAATTAAACTAAATTAATTAAGACTAACACTTTAGTTGAGGAAAAAGAAGAAGACATAAAAGTCACCAAAGTTTTGAGAGTTGTTTTAATCGTCATATTAATAACAATAACATTAATAATAATAATACTAATAGTACTAAATTTGCTTATATGCAAGCGCTTTATTAAGGTAACAGTTTATTGGTTTCTTGCTTATATCTCGAAAACAGTTACTCCTATCAATTTTTATCTTTTTACTAAAATTAAAGCTGATAAAATTTCCTACAAAATAGTTATTTGCATTTTTCATGTAGGACTAACCATAAGCGAGATATAAGTTTGAAAATAATCAATATTTAAAAAAAAGTGCTTTAACAGAAAATGTCATGTGATTTAAAATACACTTAATTTATTGGGTCCAATACATTATTAGAAGAAAAAGGAGGTGACTTAAAAGTCACAGAAGTCTTCAGAGTCGTTTTTAAATGCTGCATTTTCGTCTTCGTCTCAAACATTGAAAACTGAATTACATTTTTGTTTAGTAACTGTAACAGTTTTCACTTTGGTTTTTTGCTTATATCTCGAAAACAATTATTCCTATCAATTTTTATCTTTCTTTCAAAATTAAAGCTGATAAAATTTCCTACAAAATAGTTATTTGCATTTTTCTTGTAGGACCAACCATAAGCGAGTTATAGAGTTGGATATAAATAATCTTTAACAAAAATTTGCTTTAAAATAAAATGTTTGAAAATCCGAAATTAAACTAAATTAATTAAGACTAACACTTTAGTTGAGGAAAAAGGAGAAGACATAAAAGTCACCAAAGTTTTGAGAGTTGTTTTAATCGTCATATTAATAACAATAACATTAATAATAATAATACTAATAGTACTAAATTTGCTTATATGCAAGCGCTTTATTAAGGTAACAGTTTATTGGTTTCTTGCTTATATCTCGAAAACAGTTACTCCTATCAATTTTTATTTTTTTACTAAAATTAAAGCTGATAAAATTTCCTACAAAATAGTTATTTGTATTTTTCTTGTAGGACCAAGCATAAGCGAGTTATAGAGATAGATATAAATAATATTTAACAAAAATTTGCTTTAAAATAAAATGTATGAAATACTGAAATTAAACTAAATTAATTGTGTCTAACACTTTAGTATAGGAAAAAGGAGAAGACATAAAAGTCACCAAAGTCTTCAGAGTCGTTTTTAGTCGTCATATTAATAACAATAACATTAATAATAATAATACTAATAGTACTAAATTTGCTTATATGCAAGCGCTTTATTAAGGTAACAGTTTTTTGGTTTCTTGCTTATATCTCGAAAACAGTTACTCCGATCAATTTTTATCTGTTTACTAAAATTAAAGCTGATAAAATTTCCTACAAAATAGTTATTTGCATTTTTCATGTAGGACTAACCATAAGCGAGATATAAGTTTGAATATAATCAATATTTAAAAAAAAGTGCTTTAACAGAAAATGTCATGTGATTTAAAATACACTTAATTTATTGAGTCCAATACATTATTAGAAGAAAAAGGAGGTGACTTAAAAGTCACAGAAGTCTTCAGAGTCGTTTTTAAATGCTGCATTTTCGTCTTCGTCTCAAACATTGAAAACTGAATTACATTTTTGTTTAGTAACTGTAACAGTTTTCACTTTGGTTTTTTGCTTATATCTCGAAAACAATTATTCCTATCAATTTTTATCTTTCTTTAAAAATTAAAGCTGATAAAATTTCCTACAAAATAGTTATTTGCATTTTTCTTGTAGGACCAACCATAAGCGAGTTATAGAGTTGGATATAAATAATATTTAACAAAAACTTGCTTTAAAATAAAATGTTTGAAAAACTAAAAAATAAAATTTCCTACAAAATAGTAATTTGCATTTTTCATATAGGACTAACCATAAGCGAGATATAAGTTTAAAAATAATTAATATTTAAAAAAAAGTGCTTTAACAGAAAATGTCTTGTAATTTAAAATACACTTAATTTATTGGGTCCAATACTTTATTAGAAGAAAAAGGTGACATAAAAGTCACCAAAGTCTTGAGAGTCGTTCTTAGTCGTCATATCAATAACAATAACATTAATAATAATAATACTAATAGTACTAAATTTGCTTATATGCAAGCGCTTTATTAAGGTAACAGTTTATTGGTTTCTTGCTTATATCTCGAAAACAGTTACTCCTATCAATTTTTATCTTTTTACTAAAATTAAAGCTGATAAAATTTCCTACAAAATAGTTATTTGTATTTTTCTTGTAGGACCAAGCATAAGCGAGTTATAGAGATAGATATAAATAATATTTAACAAAAATTTGCTTTAAAATAGAATGTTTGAAATACTGAAATTAAACTAAATTAATTGTGTCTAACACTTTAGTATAGGAAAAAGGAGAAGACATAAAAGTCACCAAAGTCTTCAGAGTCGTTTTTAGTCGTCATATTAATAACAATAACATTAATAATAATAATACTAATAGTACTAAATTTGCTTATATGCAAGCGCTTTATTAAGGTAACAGTTTTTTGGTTTCTTGCTTATATCTCGAAAACAGTTACTCCTATCAATTTTTATCTGTTTACTAAAATTAAAGCTGATAAAATTTCCTACAAAATAGTTATTTGCATTTTTCATGTAAGACTAACCATAAGCGAGATATAAGTTTGAAAATAATCAATATTTAAAAAAAAGTGCTTTAACAGAAAATGTCATGTGATTTAAAATACACTTAATTTATTGGGTCCAATACATTATTAGAAGAAAAAGGAGGTGATTTAAAAGTCACAGAATTCTTCAGAGTCGTTTTTAAATGCTGCATTTTCGTCTTCGTCTCAAACATTGAAAACTGAATTACATTTTTGTTCAGTAACAGTTACAGTTTTCTTATTGTTTTTTTGCTTATATCTCGAAAACAGATACTCCTATTAATTTTTATCTTTTTTTCAAAATTAAAGCTGATAAAATTTCCTACAAAATAGTTATTTGCATTTTTCTTGTAGGATCAACCATAAGCGAGTTATAGAGTTGGATATAAATAATATTTAACAAAAACTTGCTTTAAAATAAAATGTTTGAAAAACTAAAAAATAAAATTTCCTACAAAATAGTAATTTGCATTTTTCATGTAGGACTAACCATAAGCGAGATATAAGTTTAAAAATAATTAATATTTAAAAAAAAAGTGTTTTACAGAAAATGTCTTGTGATTTAAAATACACTTAATTTATTGGGTCCAATACTTTATTAGAAGAAAAAGGAGGTGACATAAAAGTCACCAAAGTCTTGAGAGTCGTTCTTAGTCGTCATATCAATAACAATAACATTAATAATAATAATACTAATAGTACTAAATTTGCTTATATGCAAGCGCTTTATTAAGGTAACAGTTTATTGGTTTCTTGCTTATATCTCGAAAACAGTTACTCCTATCAATTTTTATCTTTTTACTAAAATTAAAGCTGATAAAATTTCCTACAAAATAGTTATTTGTATTTTTCTTGTAGGACCAAGCATAAGCGAGTTATAGAGATAGATATAAATAATATTTAACAAAAATTTGGTTTAAAATAAAATGTTTGAAATACTGAAATTAAACTAAATTAATTGTGTCTAACACTTTAGTATAGGAAAAAGAGAAGACATAAAAGTCACCAAAGTCTTCAGAGTCGTTTTTAGTCGTCATATTAATAACAATAACATTAATAATAATAATACTAATAGTACTAAATTTGCTTATATGCAAGCGCTTTATTAAGGTAATAGTTTTTTGGTTTCTTGCTTATATCTCGAAAACAGTTACTCCTATCAATTTTTATCTGTTTACTAAAATTAAAGCTGATAAAATTTCCTACAAAATAGTTATTTGCATTTTTCATGTAGGACTAACCATAAGCGAGATATAAGTTTGAAAATAATCAATATTTAAAAAAAAGTGCTTTAACAGAAAATGTCATGTGATTTAAAATACACTTAATTTATTGGGTCCAATACATTATTAGAAGAAAAAGGAGGTGACTTAAAAGTCACAGAAGTCTTCAGAATCGTTTTTAAATGCTGCATTTTCGTCTTCATCTCAAACATTGAAAACTGAATTACATTTTTGTTTAGTAACTGTAACAGTTTTCACTTTGGTTTTTTGCTTATATCTCGAAAACAATTATTCCTATCAATTTTTATCTTTCTTTCAAAATTAAAGCTGATAAAATTTCCTACAAAATAGTTATTTGCATTTTTCTTGTAGGACCAACCATAAGCGAGTTATAGAGTTGGATATAAATAATATTTAACAAAAACTTGCTTTAAAATAAAATGTTTGAAAAACTAAAAATAAAATTTCCTACAAAATAGTAATTTGCATTTTTCATATAGGACTAACCATAAGCGAGATATAAGTTTAAAAATAATTAATATTTAAAAAAAAAGTGCTTTAACAGAAAATGTCTTGTGATTTAAAATACACTTAATTTATTGGGTCCAATACTTTATTAGAAGAAAAAGGTGACATAAAAGTCACCAAAGTCTTGAGAGTCGTTCTTAGTCGTCATATCAATAACAATAACATTAATAATAATAATACTAATAGTACTAAATTTGCTTATATGCAAGCGCTTTATTAAGGTAACAGTTTATTGGTTTCTTGCTTATATCTCGAAAACAGTTACTCCTATCAATTTTTATCTTTTTACTAAAATTAAAGCTGATAAAATTTCCTACAAAATAGTTATTTGTATTTTTCTTGTAGGACCGAGCATAAGCGAGTTATAGAGACAGATATAAATAATATTTAACAAAAATTTGCTTTAAAATAAAATGTTTGAAATACTGAAATTAAACTAAATTAATTGTGTCTAACACTTTAGTATAGGAAAAAGGAGAAGACATAAAAGTCACCAAAGTCTTCAGAGTCGTTTTTAGTCGTCATATTAATAACAATAACATTAATAATAATAATACTAATAGTACTAAATTTGCTTATATGCAAGCGCTTTATTAAGGTAACAGTTTTTTGGTTTCTTGCTTATATCTCGAAAACAGTTACTCCTATCAATTTTTATCTGTTTACTAAAATTAAAGCTGATAAAATTTCCTACAAAATAGTTATTTGCATTTTTCATGTAGGACTAACCATAAGCGAGATATAAGTTTGAAAATAATCAATATTTAAAAAAAAGTGCTTTAACAGAAAATGTCATGTGATTTAAAATACACTTAATTTATTGGGTCCAATACATTATTAGAAGAAAAAGGAGGTGACTTAAAAGTCACAGAAGTCTTCAGAGTCGTTTTTAAATGCTGCATTTTCGTCTTCGTCTCAAACATTGAAAACTGAATTACATTTTTGTTCAGTAACAGTTACAGTTTTCTTATTGGTTTTTTGCTTATATCTCGAAAACAGTTACTCCTATTAATTTTTATCTTTTTTTCAAAATTAAAGCTGATAAAATTTCCTACAAAATAGTTATTTGCATTTTTCTTGTAGGATCAACCATAAGCGAGTTATAGAGTTGGATATAAATAATATTTAACAAAAACTTGCTTTAAAATAAAATGTTTGAAAAACTAAAAAATAAAATTTCCTACAAAATAGTAATTTGTATTTTTCATGTAGGACTAACCATAAGCGAGATATAAGTTTAAAAATAATTAATATTTAAAAAAAAAGTGTTTTACAGAAAATGTCTTGTGATTTAAAATACACTTAATTTATTGGGTCCAATACTTTATTAGAAGAAAAAGGAGGTGACATAAAAGTCACCAAAGTCTTGAGAGTCGTTCTTAGTCGTCATATCAATGACAATAACATTAATAATAATAATACTAATAGTACTAAATTTGCTTATATGCAAGCGCTTTATTAAGGTAACAGTTTATTGGTTTCTTGCTTATATCTCGAAAACAGTTACTCCTATCAATTTTTATCTTTTTACTAAAATTAAAGCTGATAAAATTTTCTACAAAATAGTTATTTGTATTTTTCTTGTAGGACCAAGCATAAGCGAGTTATAGAGATAGATATAAATAATATTTAACAAAAATTTGCTTTAAAATAAAATGTTTGAAATACTGAAATTAAACTAAATTAATTGTGTCTAACACTTTAGTATAGGAAAAAGGAGAAGACATA
>NW_026986723.1:0-10000 GCF_031307605.1 Tribolium castaneum
TCATATTAATAACAATAACATTAATAATAATAATACTAATAGTACTAAATCTGCTTATATGCAAGCGCTTTATTAAGGTAACAGTTTTTTGGTTTCTTGCTTATATCTCGAAAACAGTTACTCCTATCAATTTTTATCTTTTTTCAAAATTAAAGCTGATAAAATTTCCTACAAAATAGTTATTTGCATTTTTCTTGTAGGACCAAGCATAAGCGAGTTATAGAGTTGGATATAAATAATCTTTAACAAAAATTTGCTTTAAAATAAAATGTTTAAAAAACCGAAATTAAACTAAATTAACAGTTTTCGAGATATAAGCAAAAAACCAATAAGAAAACTGTAACTGTTACTGAACAAAAATGTAATTCAGTTTTCAATGTTTAAGACGAAGACGAAAATGCAGCATTTAAAATCGACTCTGAAGACTTCAGTGACTTTTATGTCACCTCCTTTTTCTTCTAATAAACTATTGGACCCAATAAATTAAGTGTATTTTAAATCCCAAGACATTTTCTGTTAAAACACTTTTTTTTTAAATATTAATTATTTTCAAACTTATATCTCGCTTATGGTTAGTCCTACATGAAATATGCAAATTACTATTTTGTAGGAAATTTTATCAGCTTTAATTTTAGTAAAAAGATAAAAATTGATAGGAGTAACTGTTTTCGAGATATAAGCAAGAAACCAAAAAACTGTTACCTTAATTAAGCGCTTGCATATAAGCTAATTTAGTACTAAAAACAACTCTGAAGATTTTGGTGACTTTATGTTTTCTCCTTTTTCCTCTACTAAAGTGTTAGACCCAATTAATTTAGTTTAATATCGGTTTTTCAAACATTCTATTTTAAAGCAAATTTTTGTTAAAGATTATTTATATCCAACTCTATAACTCGCTTATGGTTGGTCCTAAAAGAAAAATGCAAATAACGATTTTGTTGGAAATTTTATCAGCTTTAATTTTGAAAGAAAGATAAAAATTGATAGGAGTAACAGTTTTCGAGATATAAGCAAAAAACCAATAAGAAAACTGTAACTGTTACTGAACAAAAATGTAATTCAGTTTTCAATGTTTGAGACGAAGACGAAAATGCAGCATTTAAAATCGACTCTGAAGACTTCAGTGACTTTTATGTCACCTCCTTTTTCTTCTAATAAAGTATTGGACCCAATAAATTAAGTGTATTTTAAATCACAAGACATTTTCTGTTAAAGCACTTTTTTTTAAATATTAGTTATTTTCAAACTTATATCTCGCTTATGGTTAGTCCTACATGAAAAATGCAAATTACTATTTTGTAGGAAATTTTATCAGCTTTAATTTTAGTGAAAAGATAAAAATTGATAGGAGTAACTGTTTTCGAGATATAAGCAAGAAACCAAAAAACTGTTACCTTAATTAAGGGCTTGCATATAAGCTAATTTAGTACTAAAAACAACTCTGAAGAGTTTGGTGACTTTTATGTCACCTCCTTTTTCTTCTAATAAAGTATTGAACCCATTAAATTAAGTGTATTTTAAATCACAAGACATTTTCTGTTAAAGCACTTTTTTTTTAAATATTAATTATTTTCAAACTTATATCTCGCTTATGGTTAGTTCTACATAAAAAATGCAAATAACTATTTTGTAGGAAATTTTATCAGCTTTAATTTTAGTAAAAAGAAAAATAATTGATAAGAGTAACTGTTTTCGAGATATAAGCAAGAAACTGTTACCTTAATTAAGCGCTTGCATATAAGCAAATTTAGTAATATTAGTATTATTATTATTATTAATGTTATTGTTATTAATATGACTACTAAAAACGACTCTCAAGACTTTGGTGACTTTTATGTCTTCTCCTTTTTTCTCTACTAAAGTGTTAGTCTTAATTAATTTAGTTTAATTTCGGTTTTTTAAACATTTTATTTTAAAGCAAATTTTTGTTAAAGATTATTTATATCCAACTCTATAACTCGCTTATGGTTGGTCCTACAAAAAAAATGCGAATAACTATTTTGTAGAGAATTTTATCAGCTTTAATTTTGAAGGAAAGATAAAAATTGATAGGAGTAACTGTTTTCGAGATATAAGCAAAAAACCAATAAGAAAACTGTAACTGTTACTAAACAAAAATGTAATTCAGATTTCAATGTTTGAGACAAAGACGAAAATGCAGCATTTAAAATCGACTCTGAAGACTTCAGTGACTTTTATGTCTCCTCCTTTTTCTTCTAATAAAGTATTGGACCCATTAAATTAAGTGTATTTTAAATCACAAGACATTTTCTGTTAAAGCACTTTTTTTTTAAATATTAATTATTTTCAAACTTATATCTCGCTTATGGTTAGTCCTACATAAAAAATGCAAATTACTATTTTGTAGGGAATTTTATCAGCTTTAATTTTAGTAAAAAGATAAAAATTGATAGGAGTAACTGTTTTCGAGATATAAGCAAGAAACCAAAAAACTGTTACCTTAATTAAGCGCTTGCATATAAGCAAATTTAGTAATATTAGTATTATTAATATTAATGTTATTGTTATTAATGTGACGACTAAAAACGACTCTTAAGACTTTGGTGACTTTTATGTCTTCTCCTTTTTCCTCTACTAAAGTGTTAGTCTTAATTTAGTTTAATTTCGGTTTTTCAAACATTTTATTTTAAAGCAAATTTTTGTTAAAGATTATTTATATCCAACTCTATAACTCGCTTATGGTTGGTCCTACAAAAAAATGCAAATAACTATTTTGTAGGAAATTTTATCAGCTTTAATTTTGAAAAAAAGATAAAAATTGATAGGAGTAACTGTTTTCGAGATATAAGCAAGAAACCAAAAAACTGTTACCTTAATTAAGCGTTTGCATATAAGCAAATTTAGTACTATTAGTATTATTATTATTAATGTTATTGTTATTAATATGACGACTAAAGACGACTCTGAAACATTTAGTGACTTTTATGTCTTCTCCTTTTTCCTCTACTAAAGTGTTAGACACAATTAATTTAGTTTAATTCGGATTTTTCAAGCATTTTATTTTAAAGCAAATTTTTGTTAAATATTATTTATATCCAACTCTATAACTCGTTTATGCTTGGTCCTACAAGAAAAATGTAAATAACTATTTTGTTGGAAATTTTATCAGCTTTAATTTTGAAAGAAAGATAAAATTTGATAGGAGTAACTGTTTTCGAGATATAAGCAAAAAACAATAAGAAAACTGTAACTGTTACTGAACAAAAATGTAACTCTGTTTTCAATGTTTGAGACGAAGACAAAAATGCAGCATTTAAAAACGACTCTGAAGACTTCAGTGACTTTTATGTCACCTCCTTTTTCTTCTAATAAAGTATTGAACCCAATAAATTAAGTGTATTTTAAATCACAAGACATTTTCTGTTAAAACACTTTTTTTTAATTATTAATTATTTTCAAACTTATATCTCGCTTATGGTTAGTTCTACATGAAAAATGCAAATAACTATTTTGTAGGAAATTTTATCACCTTTAATTTTAGTGAAAAAGTAAAAATTGATAGGAGTAACTGTTTTCGAGATATAAGCAAAAAACCAAAAAACTGTTACCTTAATTAAGCGTTTGCATATAAGCAAATTTAGTACTATTAGTATTATTATTATTAATGTTATTGTTATTAATATGACGACTAAAGACGACTCTGAAACATTTAGTGACTTTTATGTCTTCTCCTTTTTCCTCTACTAAAGTGTTAGATACAATTAATTTAGTTTAATTCAAGTTTTTCAAGCATTTTATTTTAAAGCAAATTTTTGTTAAATATTATTTATATCCAACTCTATAACTCGTTTATGCTTGGTCCTACAAGAAAAATGTCAATAACTATTTTGTTGGAAATTTTATCAGCTTTAATTTTGAAAGAAAGATAAAATTTGATAGGAGTAACTGTTTTCGAGATATAAGCAAAAAACCAATAAGAAAACTGTAACTGTTACTGAACAAAAATGTAATTCAGTTTTCAATGTTTGAGACGAAGACAAAAATGCAGCATTTAAAAACGACTCTGAAGACTTCAGTGACTTTTATGTCACCTCCTTTTTCTTCTAATACAGTATTGGACCCAATAAATTAAGTGTATTTTATAAATCACAAGACATTTTCTGTTAAAACACTTTTTTTTAATTATTAATTATTTTCAAACTTATATCTCGCTTATGGTTAGTTCTACATGAAAAATGCAAATAACTATTTTGTAGGAAATTTTATCACCTTAATTTTGGTGAAAAAGTAAAAATTGATAGGAGTAACTGTTTTCGAGATATAAGCAAAAAACAAAAAAACTGTTACCTTAATTAAGCGCTTGCATATAAGCAAATTTAGTACTACTAGTATTGTTATTATAAATGTTATTGTTATTAATATGACGACTAAAGACAACTCTAAGACTTTAGTGACTTTTATGTCTCCTCCTTTTTTCTCTACTAAATTGTTAGACACACTTAATTTAGTTTAATTTCAGTTTTTCAAACATTTTATTTTAATGCAAATTTTTGTTAAATATTAAAAACTATTAAATGGCTTATGCATAGAAATGAGAAAACGCTCATGTAACACACGAAATAAGCTCCATTTTTCCTTATTAAAAGTATTATTATTATTATTACTTTTGTTACTATTACTATTATTATTATTATTATTATTATTATTATTATTGTTATTATTATTATTATTATTATTATTATTATTATTATTATTATTATTATTATTATTATTATTATTAACTTTTGTATAGTAAATGTTTTTATACCAGTTTTAAAATGAGTTATTAATTTTAGCCAATTTCTTGCCTAAAAACTATCAAATGGCTTAGATTGCCTAAAAACACAGATCACACATGATCTTTTGCATAGAAATGAGAAAAGCTCATATAACACAAAATAAGCTTTATTTTTGCTTAGAAAACTAAGCTTATTTTTATTACTACTATTATTATTATTTTTATTATTATTATTATTATTATTACTATTATTTTTATTATTATTATTATTATTATTATTATTATTATTATTATTATTATTATTATTATTATTATTATTATTATTATTATTATTATTAAAAACCGATTATAACTTTTGTATAGTAAATGTTTTTATACCAGTTTTAAAATGAGTTATTAATTTTAGACAATTTCTTGCCTAAAAAAACAGATCACAGATGATCTCTTGCATAGAAATGAGAAAACGCTCAGATAACACAAAATAAGCATCATTTTTGCTTAGAAAAACTAAGCTTTAATTTACAAAGAAATTCATTATTATAAGTATTATTATCATTATTATTATTATTATTATTATTATTATTATTATTATTATTATTATTATTATTATTACTATTATTATTGTTATTATTACTATTATTATTATTATTATTATTATTATTATTATTATTATTATTATTATTATTATTATTATTATTATTATTATTATTATTATTATTATTATTACTATTATTATTATTATTATTATTATTATTATTATTATTATTATTAACTTTTGTATAGTAAATGTTTTTATACCAGTTTTAAAATGAGTTATTAATTTTAGACAATTTCTTGCCTAAAAATACAGATCACAGGTGATTTCTTGCATAGAAATGAGAAAGCGCTCATATAACACACAAAATAAGCTTCATTTTTGCTTAGAGAACTAAGCTTACTTTTATTACTATTATTATTATTATTATTATTATTATTATTATTATTATTACTATTATTATTATTATTATTATTATTATTATTACTATTATTATTATTATTATTATTATTATTATTATTATTATTATTATTATTATTTTTATTATTATTATTATTGTTATTATTATTATTATTATTATTAAAAAATTATATTAAACAGACAGAAAACGTCGTATTCTGACACAAAAAAACGAATTACGTTATAGACTTGACGAGAACGGCGTATCTCGGACTCTTATAGGACTCTTATAGGGTCAAAAAGTATCAGTTTGGATTAAAACAAATTATTTTTGTTGACTCTCAGTCTGAATTGTTCATCAGTTCAAACAAAAACGGCTTATTTTAGACGATCTTTTGCTTTGAACATGAAAATATACATCGAACAGACTAAAAACGTATTAATCTGGCATAAAAGAGCAATTTATGTATCACTTTGGATAAAGGCAGCTAATCCTATTCGTTTCATTGCTTAAAATAGACAAAATTGTTAATAAATCAAACAAAAACGCTGTATTCTAGCACAAAATACTAATTACATTATAGTTTCGACGAGAATAGCTTATTTGGAATGATTCTATGCTTCCAAACGAGTAAATTTTTATTAAACAGACGCCAAACATCATGTTTTGTCCTATAAAGACATTTTATATTGCAGTTTGTATTAAAACAAAATATTTTCGTTGATTCTTTGTTAGAAGCAGCAAACCTAACATTAAAGAATCTGAAAACTTTGTATTCGGACACAAACCACCGAATTTTGTATCAGTTTAGACAAAAACGGTTGATTTTCGACAATATTTTGCTTTGAACAAGAAAACTTAAATCAAACTGACTAAAAACGTCTTATTTTAGTACAAAACAAAAGATTTGCGTTATAGTCTTAAAGCTGATTCATGCCACAATTTGGATAAAAACCAATTATTTTCGTTAATTCATTGTTACAAACATGAAACCTTACATCAAAGTAACTGAAAACCCCTTATTCAGGCACAGAAATTGGAATTACGTTTCAGTCTGGACAAAAACTGCTTACTTTAGACAATCCTTTGTTTTGAATACAAAAACTTACATTAAAAAGATTTAAAACGTCTTATTCTGGCTGAAAACTGCAAATTATATATTACTCTAGATAAAAGCAATTTATCCTGATTACTCCTTTACTCAGAATAGAGTAAACTTGTATAAAACTTAATGAAAACTTTAAATTTCGTCTCAAAGAAATAATTTACGTTATAGTTTTGACCAGCACTGTTTATTTCAAACGATTTTATGATTCGAAACTAATGAACTTTTATGGGGCAGATGCAAAACCACATATTACCATATAAAGCGTTGTTTTAAAGCAAATTATTACCTTTTGCAACAAGAAATTTCACACGTCAAAGAAACTGAAAACATCGTATCCATGCACAAATATCGAATTACGTATCAGTTTAGGCAAATACAGCTTATTTTAAACTATTCCTTGCTATAAACAAGAAAAATTTTATCAAACATATTGAAAATGTCTTATTCTCGAAAATAAGAGCAAATTATGTATCAGTTTTAACAAAAGCGGATTACTCTGTTTGATTCTATGCTTAGAGTAGAGTAAACTACTATAAAACGTAATGAAAACTCTATATTCAAGCACAAAAAAACAAATTACGTTATAGTTTTGACAAAAAAAAATTATTTCGGACGACTACATACTTCGAAGTAAGCAAACTTTAATTGAACAAGTGCAAAAGCTAATACTTTGCTTTAAAATAACGATTTATGTGGTAATATGGTATTTTGCATCTGTCCTATAAAAGTTTACTCGTTTCGCTCCATTGAATCATTCGAAATAAATTATTTTGACACAACAACGAAAATAATTTTTTTGTTCAAACTGTAACATGTCGTTTTTATAAAACGAACTAAGACGTTTGGCATCTGTTTAGTGAAAGTTTTCTCGTTTGGGGGCATAAAATCGTTTGAAATTAACAGTTCTGGTCAAAACTATAACGTAAATTATTTCTTTGAGGCGAAATTTAAAGTTTTCATTAACTTTTATACAAGTTTGCTCTATTCTAAGCAAAGGAGTAATCGGGATAAACTACTTTTATCCAAAGTAATACATAATTTGCAGTTTTGAGCCAGAATAAGACGTTTTTAATCTTTTTAATGTAAGTTTTCGTGTTCAAAAGAAAGAATCGTCTAAAATAAGCAATTTGTGTCTAGACTGAAACGTAATTTGATTTTCTGTGACATAAATCGTTTTTTAAAAGCGAAATTAGACGTTTTGCCTCTGTTCAGTGAAAGTATACTGGTTTCAAAGCATAGAATCGTTTGAAATTAACAGTTCTCGTCAAGACTATAACGCAAATCTTTAAAGTGATACAAAGAAATAATTTACGTTATAGTTTTGACCAGAACTCTTAATTTCAAACGATTTTATGCCCCCAAACGAGAAAACTTTCACTAAACAGAAGCCAAACGTCTTAGTTCGTTTTATAAAAGCGACTTATGTTACAGTTTAAACAAAAACAAATTATTTTCGTTTTTGTTGTGTCAAAATAATTTATTTCGAATGATTCAATGAAGCGAAACGAGTAAACTTTTATAGGACAGATGCAAAATACCATTTTACCACATAAATTGTTATTTTAAAGCAAAGTATTAGCTTTTGCACTTGTTCAATTAAAGTTTGCTTACTTCGAAATATGTAATCGTCCGAAATATTTTTTTTAGTCAAAACTATAACGTAATTTGTTCTTTTGAGCTTGAATATAGAGTTTTCATTACGTTTTATAGTAGTTTACTCTACTCTAAGCATAGAATCAAACAGAGTAATCCGCTTTTGTTAAAACTGATACATAATTTGCTCTTATTTTCGAGAATAAGACGTTTTCAATATGCTTGATAAAATTTTTCTTGTTTATAGCAAGGAATCGTTTAAAATAAGCTGTATTTGCCTAAACTGATACGTAATTCGATATTTATGTATGGATACGAAGTTTTCAGTTTCTTTGACGTGAAATTTCTTGTTGCAAAAGGTAATAATTTGCTTTAAAACAACGCTTTATATGGTAATATGTGGTTTTGCATCTGCCCCATAAAAGTTCATTAGTTTCGAATCATAAAATCGTTTGAAATAAACAGTGCTGGTCAAAACTATAACGTAAATTATTTCTTTGAGACGAAATTTAAAGTTTTCATTAAGTTTTATACAAGTTTACTCTATTCTAAGTAAAGGAGTAATCAGGATAAATTGCTTTTATCTAGAGTAATATATAATTTGCAGTTTTCAGCCAGAATAAGACGTTTTTAATCTTTTTAATGTAAGTTTTTGTATTCAAAACAAAGGATCGTCTAAAGTAAGCAGTTTTTGTCCAGACTGAAACGTAATTCGAATTTCTGTGCCTGAATAAATGGTTTTCAGTTACTTTGATGTAAGGTTTATGTTTGTAACAATGAATTAACGAAAATAATTGGTTTTTATCCAAACTGTGGCATGAATCGTTTTTAAAAGGCGAAATAAGATGTTTTTCCTCTGTACAGTGAAAGTTTACTCGTTTCAAAGCATAGAACCGTTTGAAATTAACAGCTCTCGTTAAGACTATAACGCAAATCTTTTGTTTTGTGCTAAAATAAGACGTTTTTAGTCAGTTTGATATAAGTTTTCTTGTTCAAAGCAAAATATTGTCGAAAATCAACGGTTTTTGTCTAAACTGATACAAAATTCGGTGGTTTGTGTCCGAATACCAAGTTTTCAGAATCTTTAATGTTAGGTTTGCTGCTTCTAACAAAGAATCAACGAAAATATTTTGTTTTAATACAAACTGCAATATAAAATGTCTTTATAGGACAAAACATGATGTTTGGCATCTGTTTAATAAAAATTTACTCGTTTGGAAGCATGAATCATTCCAAATAAGCTATTCTCGTCGAAACTATAATGTAATTAGTATTTTGTGCTAGAATACAGCGTTTTTGTTAGATTTATTAACAATTTTGTCTATTTTAAGCAATGAAACGAATAGGATTAGCTGCCTTTATCCAAAGTGATACATAAATTGCTCTTTTATGCCAGATTAATACGTTTTTAGTCTGTTCGATGTAAGTTTTTTTGTTCAAAGCAAAAGATCGTCTAAAATAAGCCGTTTTTGTTTGAACTGAAGAACAATTCAGACTGAGAGTCAACAAAAATAATTTGTTTTAATCCAAACTGATACTTTTTGACCCTATAAGAGTCCTATAAGAGTCCGAAATACGCCGTTCTCGTCAAGTCTATAACGTAATTCGTTTTTTTGTGTCAGAATA
>NW_026986723.1:12500-35401 GCF_031307605.1 Tribolium castaneum
AACTGAATTTCATTTTTGTTCAGTAACAGTTACAGTTTTCTTATTGGTTTTTTGCTTATATCTCGAAAACAGTTCCTCCTATCAAATTTTATCTTTCTTTCAAAATTAAAGCTGATAAAATTTCCAACAAAATAGTTATTTACATTTTTCTTGTAGGACCAAGCATAAACGAGTTATAGAGTTGGATATAAATAATATTTAACAAAAATTTGCTTTAAAATAAAATGTTTGAAAAACCGAAATTAAACTAAATTAATTGTGTCTAACACTTTAGTAGAGGAAAAAGAAGAAGACATAAAAGTCACCAAAGTCTTCAGAGTTGGTTTTAGTACTAAATTTGCTTATATGCAAGCCCTTAATTAAGGTAACAGTTTTTTGGTTTCTTGCTTATATCTCGAAAACAGTTACTCCTATCAATTTTTATCTTTTCACTAAAATTAAAGCTGATAAAATTTCCTACAAAATAGTTATTTGCATTTTTCATGTAGGACTAACCATAAGCGAGATATAAGTTTGAAAATAATTGATATTTAAAAAAAAATGTGATTTAACAGAAAATGTCTTGTGATTTAAAATACACTTAATTTATTGGGTCCAATACTTTATTAGAAGAAAAAGGAGGTGACAAAAATGTCACTGAAGTTTTTAGAGTCGTTTGTAAATGATGCATTTTCGTCTTCGTCTCAAATATTGAAAACTGAATTACATTTTTGTTCAGTAACTGTAACAGTTTTCACTTTGGTTTTTTGCTTATATCTCGAAAACATTTACTCTTATCAATTTTTATCTTTCTTTCAAAATTAAAGCTGATAAAATTTCCTACAAAATAGTTACATGCATTTCTTTTGTAGGACCTACCGTAAGCGAGTTAAAGAGTTAGATATAAATAACCTTTAACAAAAATTTGCTTTAAAATTAAATGTTTGAAAAACTGAAATTAAACTAAATTAATTGTGTCTAACACTTTAGTAGAGGAAAAAGGAAAAGACATAAAAGTCACTAAAGGTTTCAGAGTCGTCTTTAGTCGTCATATTAATAACAATAACATTAATAATAATAATGCTAATAGTACTATATTTGCTTATATGCAAGCGCTTAATTAAGATAACAGATTTTGGTTTCTTGCTTATATCTCGAAAACAGTTACTCCTATCAATTTTTATCTTTTTACTAAAATTAAAGCTGATAAAATTTCCTACAAAATAGTTATTTGCATTTTTCATGTAGGACTAACCATAAGCGAGATATAAGTTTGATAATAATTAATATTTAAAAAAAAAGTGCTTTAACAGAAAATGCCTTGTGATTTAAAATACAATAAAAACATTTACTATACAAAAGTTATAATTGGTTTTTAATAATAATAATAATAATAATAATAATAATAATAATAATAATAATAATAATAATAATAATAGTAATAATAATAATAATAATAATACTTATAATAATGAATTTCTTTCTAAATTAACTTATATTAAACAGGCAGAAAACGTCGTATTCTGACACAAAAAAACGAATTACGTTATAGACTTGACGAGAACGGCTTATCTCGGACTCTTATAGGACTCTTATAAGGTCAAAAAGTATCAGTTTGGATTAAAACAAATTATTTTTGTTGAGTCTCCGTCTGAATTGTTTACCAGTTCAAACAAAAACGGCTTATTTTAGACGATCTTTTGCTTTGAACAAGAAAACTTACATCGAACAGACTAAAAACGTATTAATCTGGCATAAAAGAGCAATTTATGTATCACTTTGGATAAAGGCAGCTAATCCTATTCGTTTCATTGCTTAAAATAGACAAAATTGTTAATAAATCTAACAAAAACGCTGTATTCTAGCACAAAATACTAATTACATTATAGTTTCGACGAGTATAGCTTATTTCGAATGATTCTATGCTTCCAAACGAGTAATTTTTTTTTAAACAGTTGCCAAACATCATGTTTTGTCCTATAAAGACATTTTATATTGCAGTTTGTATTACATCAAAGTAACTGAAAACCCCTTATTCTGGCACAGCAATTCGAATTACGTTTCAGTCTGGACAAAAACTGCTTACTTTAGACGATTCTTTGTTTTGAATACAAAAACTTACATTAAAAAGATTAAAAACGTCTTATTCTGGCCGAAAACTGCAAATTATATATTACTCTAGATAAAAGCAATTTATCCTGATTACTCCTTTACTTAGAATAGAATAAACTTGTATAAAACTTAATGAAAACTTTAAATTTCGTCTCAAAGAAATAATTTACGTTATAGTTTTGACCAGCACTGTTTATTTCAAACAATTTTATGATTCGAAACTAATGAACTTTTATGGGGCAAATGCAAAACCACATACTACCATATAAAGCGTTGTTTTAAAGCAAATTATTACCTTTTGCAACAAGAAATTTCACGTCAGAGAAACTGAAAACATCGTATCCATGCACAAATATCGAATTACGTATCAGTTTAGGCAAATACAGCTTATTTTAAACGATTCCTTGCTATAAACAATTATTATTTATTAATAAACAATTATTTTATTAATTATTTTCAATCTTATATCTCGCTTATGGTTAGTCCTACATAAAAAATGCAAATAACTATTTTGTAGGAAATTTTATCAGCTTGAATTTTAGTAAAAAGATAAAAATTGATAAGAGTAACTGTTTTCGAGATATGAGCAAGAAACCAAAACACTGTTACCTTAATTAAGCGTTTGCATATAAGCAAATTTAGTACTATTAGTATTATTATTATTAATGTTATTGTTATTAATATGACGATTAAAGACAACTTTAAAACCTTTAGTGACTTTTATGTCTTCTTCTTTTTCCTCTACTAAAGTGTTAGACACAATTAAATTAGTTTAATTTCAGTTTTTCAAACATTTTATTTTAAAGCAAATTTTTGTTAAATATTATTTATATCCAACTCTATAACTCGCTTATGGTTGGTCCTACAAGAAAAATGCAAATAACTATTTTGTAGGAAGTTTTATCAGCTTTAATTTTGAAAAAAAGATAAAAATTGATAGGAGTAACTGTTTTCGAGATATAAGCAAAAAACCAATAAGAAAACTGTGACTGTTACTGAACAAAAATGTAATTCGGTTTTCAATGTTTGAGACGACGACGAAACTGCAGCATTTAAAAACGACTCTGAAGACTTCAGTGACTTTTATGTCACTTCCTTTTTCTTCTAATAAAGTATTGGACCCAATAAATTAAGTGTATTTTAAATCACAAGACATTTTCTGTTAAAGCACTTTTTTTTTAAATATTAATTATTTTCAATCATATATCTCGCTTATGGTTAGTCCTACATGAAAAATGCAAATAACTATTTTGTAGGAAATTTTATCAGCTTGAATTTTAGTAAAAAGATAAAAATTGATAGGAGTAACTGTTTTCGAGATATAAGCAAGAAACCAAAACACTGTTACCTTAATTAAGCGTTTGCATATAAGCAAATTTAGTACTATTAGTATTATTATTATTAATGTTATTGTTATTAATATGACAACTAAAGACAACTCTGAAACCTTTAGTGACTTTTATGTCTTTTCCTTTTTCCTCTACTAAAGTGTTAGACACAATTAAATTAGTTTAATTTCTGTTTTTCAAACATTTTATTTTAAAGCAAATTTTTGTTAAATATTATTTATATCCAACTCTATAACTCGTTTATGGTTGGTCCTACAAGAAAAATGCAAATAACTATTTTGTAGGAAATGTTATCAGCTTTAATTTTGAAAAAAAGACAAAAATTTATAGGAGTAACTGTTTTCGAGATATAAGCAAGAAACCAAAAAACTGTTACCTTAATAAAGCGCTTGCATATAAGCAGATTTAGTACTATTAGTATTATTATTATTAATGTTATTGTTATTAATATGACGACTAAAAACGATTCTGAAGACTTTGGTGACTTTTATGTCTTTTTCTTTTTTCTCTACTAAAGTGTTAGACACAATTAATTTAGTTTAATTTCAGTATTTCAAACATTTTATTTTTAAGCAAGTTTTTGTTAAATATTATTTATATCCAACTTTATAACTCGCTTATGGTTGGTCCTACAAGAAAAATGCAAATAACTACTTTGTAGGAAATGTTATCAGCTTTAATTTTGAAAGAAAGATAAAAATTGATAAGAGTAACTGTTTTCGAGATATAAGCAAAAAACCAAAGTAAAAACTGTTACCGTTTCAGAACAAAAATGTAATTCAGTTTTCAATGTTTGAGACGAAGACGAAAATGCAGCATTTAAAATCGACTCTGAAGACTTCAGTGACTTATATGTCACCCCCTTTTTTTCTAATAAAGTATTGGACCTAATAAATTAAGTGTATTTTAAATCACAAGACATTTTCTGTTAAAGCACTTCTTTTTTAAATATTAATTATTTTCAATCTTATATCTCGCTTATGGTTAGTCCTACATAAAAAATGCAAATAATTATTTTGTAGGAAATTTTATCAGCTTGAATTTTAGTAAAAAGATAAAAATTGATAGGAGTAACTGTTTTCGAGATATGAGCAAGAAACCAAAACACTGTTACCTTAATTAAGCGTTTGCATATAAGCAAATTTAGTACTATTAGTATTATTATTATTAATGTTATTGTTATTAATATGACGATTAAAGACAACTTTGAAACCTTTAGTGACTTTTATGTCTTCTTCTTTTTCCTCTACTAAAGTGTTAGACACAATTAAATTAGTTTAATTTCAGTTTTTCAAACATTTTATTTTAAAGCAAATTTTTGTTAAATATTATTTATATCCAACTCTATAACTCGCTTATGGTTGGTCCTACAAGAAAAATGCAAATAACTATTTTGTAAGAAATTTTATCAGCTTTAATTTTGAAAAAAAGATAAAAATTGATAGGAGTAACTGTTTTCGAGATATAAGCAAGAAACCAAAAAACTGTTACCTTAATAAAGCGCTTGCATATAAGCAGATTTAGTACTATTAGTATTATTATTATTAATGTTATTGTTATTAATATGACGACTAAAAACGATTCTGAAGACTTTGGTGACTTTTATGTTTTTTTCTTTTTTCTCTACTAAAGTGTTTGACTCAATTAATTTAGTTTAATTTCGGTTTTTCAAACATTTTATTTAAAGCAAATTTTTGTTAAATATTATTTATATCCAACTCTATAACTCGCTTATGGTTGGTCCTACAAGAAAAATGCAAATAACTATTTTGTAGGAAGCTTTATCAGCTTTAATTTTAAAAGAAAGATAAAAATTGATAGGAGTAACTGTTTTCGAGATATAAGCAAAAAACCAATAAGAAAACTGTAACAGTTACTGAACAAAAATGTAATTCAGTTTTCAATGTTTGAGACGAAGACGAAAATGCAGCATTTACAAACGACTCTAAAGACTTCAGTGACCTTTCTGTCACCTCTTTTTTCTTCTAACAAAGTATTGGACCCAATAAATTAAGTGTATTTTAAATCACAAGACATTTTCTGTTGAAGCACTTTTTTTTTAATTTTAATTATTTTCAATCTTATATCTCGCTTATGGTTAGTCCTACCTAAAAAATGCAAATAACTATTTTGTAGGAAATTTTATCAGCTTGAATTTTAGTAAAAAGATAAAAATTGATAGAAGTAACTGTTTTCGAGATATGAGCAAGAAACCAAAACACTGTTACCTTAATTAAGCGTTTGCATATAAGCAAATTTAGTACTATTAGTATTATTATTATTAATGTTATTGTTATTAATATGACGATTAAAGACAACTTTGAAATCTTTAGTAACTTTTATGTCTTCTTCTTTTTCCTCTACTAAAGTGTTAGACACAATTAAATTAGTTTAATTTCAGTTTTTCAAACATTTTATTTTAAAGCAAATTTTTGTTAAATATTATTTATATCCAACTCTATAACTCGCTTATGGTTGGTCCTACAAGAAAAATGCAAATAACTATTTTGTAGGAAATTTTATCAGCTTTAATTTTGAAAGAAAGATAAAAATTGATATAAGTAACTGTTTTCGAGATTTAAGCAAAAAACCAATAAGAAAACTGTGACTGTTACTGAACAAAAATGTAATTCGGTTTTCAATGTTTGAGACGAAGACGAAACTGCAGCATTTAAAAACGACTCTGAAGACTTCAGTGACTTTTATGTCACTTCCTTTTTCTTCTAATAAAGTATTGGACCCAATAAATTAAGTGTATTTTAAATCACAAGACATTTTCTGTTAAAGCACTTTTTTTTAAATATTAATTATTTTCAATTATATTTAGTTTTCAATGTTTGAGACGAAGACGAAAATGCAGCATTTAAAATCGACTCTGAAGACTTCAGTGACTTTTATGTCACCTCCTTTTTCTTCTAATAAAGTATTGGACCCAATAAATTAAGTGTATTTTAAATCATAATACATTTTCTGTTAAAGCACTTTTTTTTTAAATATTAATTATTTTCAAACTTATATCTCGTTTATGGTTAGTTCTACATGAAAAATGCAAATTACTATTTTGTAGAAAATTTTATCTGCTTTAATTTTAGTAAAAACATAAAAATTGATAGGAGTAACTGTTTTCGAGAGATAAGCAAGAAACCAAAAAACTGTTACCTTAAATAAGCGCTTGCATTTAAGCAAATTTAGTACTAAAAACAACTCTGAAGACTTTGGTGACTTTTATGTCTTCTCTTTTTTTCTCTACTAAAGTGTTAGACCCAATTAAATTAGTTTAATATCGGTTTTTCAAACATTTTATTTTAAAGCAAATTTTTGTTAAAGATTATTTATATCCAACTCTATAACTCGCTTATGGTTGGTCTTACAAAAAAATGCAAATAACTATTTTGTAGGAAATTTTATCAGCTTTAATTTTGAAAAAAAGATAAAAATTGATAGGAGTAACTGTTTTCGAGATATAAGGAAGAAACCAAAATACTGTTACCTTAATTAAGCGTTTGCATATAAGCAAATTTAGTACTATTAGTATTATTATTATTAATGTTATTGTTAATAATATGACGACTAAAGACGACTCTGAAACATTTAGTGACTTTTATGTCTTCTCCTTTTTCTTCTACTAAAGTGTTAGACACAATTAATTTAGTTAAATTCCGGTTTTTCAAGCATTTTATTTTAAAGCAAATTTTTGTTAAATATTATTTATATCCAACTCTATAACTCGTTTATGCTTGGTCCTACAAGAAAAATGTAAATAACTATTTTGTTCGAAATTTTATCAGCTTTAATTTTGGAAGAAAGATAAAATTTGATAAGAGTAACAGTTTTCGAGATATAAGCAAAAAACCAATGAGAAAACTGTAACTGTTACTGAACAAAAATGTAATTCAGTTTTCAATGTTTGAGACGAAGACGAAAATGCAGCATTTAAAAACGACTCTGAAGACTTCAGTGTCTTTTATGTCACCTCCTTTTTCTTTTAATAAAGTATAGAAATCAATAAATTAAGTGTATTTTAAATCACAAGTCATTTTCTGTTAAAGCACTTTTTTTTAAATATTTATTATTTTCAAACTTATATCTCGCTTATGGTTAGTCCTACATGAAAAATGCAAATAACCATTTTGTAGGGAATTTTATCAGCTTAAATTTTAGTAAAAAGATAAAAATTGATAGGAGTAACTGTTTTCGAGATATAAGCAAGAAACCAAAAAACTGTTACCTTAATTAAGCGTTTGCATATAAGCAAATTTAGTACGATTAGTATTATTATTATTAATGTTATTGTTATTAATATAACAATTAAAGACAACTTTGAAATCTTTAGTGACTTTTATGTCTTCTTCTTTTTCCTCTACTTAAGTGTTAGACACAATTAATTTAGTTTAATTTCAGGATTTCAAACATTTTATTTTAAAGCAAATTTTTGTTAAATATTATTTAAATCCATCTCTGTTTATTGCATTTTTTTTGTAGGACCAACCATAAGCGAGTTATAGAGTTGGATATAAATAATCATTAACAAAAATTTGATATAAAATAAAATGTTTGAAAAACCGAAATTAAACTAAATTAATATTAAAATAATTATTAATATTATTATTATTAAAAACCGACTATAACTTTTGTATAGTAAATGTTTTTATACCAGTTTTAAAATGAGTTTTTAATTTTAGACAATTTCTTGCCTAAAAACAGATCACAGATGATCTCTTGCATAGAAATGAGAAAACGCTCAGATAACACAAAATAAGCTTCATTTTTCCTTAGAAAAACTAAGCTTTAATTTAGAAAGAAATTCATTATTATAAGTATTATTATTATTATTATTATTATTATTATTATTATTATTATTATTATTATTATTATTATTATTATTATTATTATTATTATTATTATTATTATTATTAAAAACCGATTATAACTTTTGTATAGTAAATGTTTTTATTGTATTTTAAATCACAAGGCATTTTCTGTTAAAGCACTTTTTTTTTAAATATTAATTATTATCAAACTTATATCTCGCTTATGGTTAGTCCTACATGAAAAATGCAAATAACTATTTTGTAGGAAATTTTATCAGCTTTAATTTTAGTAAAAAGATAAAAATTGATAGGAGTAACTGTTTTCGAGATATAAGCAAGAAACCAAAAAACTGTTACCTTAATTAAGCGCTTGCATATAAGCAAATATAGTACTATTAGCATTATTATTATTAATGTTATTGTTATTAATATGACGACTAAAGACGACTCTGAAACCTTTAGTGACTCTTATGTCTTTTCCTTTTTCCTCTACTAAAGTGTTAGATAAGTTTGAAAATAATTAATAATTAAAAAAAGTGTTTTAACAGAAAATGTCTTGTGATTTATAAAATACACTTAATTTATTGGGTCCAATACTATATTAGAAGAAAAAGGAAGTGACATAAAAGTCACTGAAGTCTTCAGAGTCGTTTTTAAATGCTGCAGTTTCGTCTTCGTCTCAAACATTAAAAAACGAATTACATTTTTGTTCAGTAACAGTCACAGTTTTCTTATTGGTTTTTTGCTTATATCTCGAAAACAGTTACTCCTATCAATTTTTATCTTTCTTTTAAAATTAAAGCTGATAAAGCTTCCTACAAAATAGTTATTTGCATTTTTCTTGTAGAACCAACCATAAGCGAGTTATAGAGTTGGATATAAATAATATTTAACAAAAATTTGCTTTAAATAAAATGTTTGAAAAACCGAAATTAAACTAAATTAATTGAGTCTAACACTTTAGTAGAGAAAAAAGAAAAAGACATAAAAGTCACCAAAGTCTTCAGAATCGTTTTTAGTCGTCATATTAATAACAATAACATTAATAATAATAATACTAATAGTACTAAATCTGCTTATATGCAAGCGCTTTAATAAGGTAACAGTTTTTTGGTTTCTTGCTTATATCTCGAAAACAGATACTCCTATCAATTTTTATCTTTTTACTAAAATTAAAGCTGATAAAATTTCCTACGAAATAGTTATTTGCATTTTTCTTGTAGGACCAAGCATAAGCGAGTTATAGAGATGGATTTAAATAATATTTAACAAAAATTTGCTTTAAAATAAAATGTTTGAAATACTGAAATTAAACTAAATTAATTGCGTCTAACACTTTAGTAGAGGAAAAAGAAGAAGACATAAAAGTCACTAAAAATTTCAGAGTCGTCTTTAATCGTCATATTAATAACAATAACATTAATAATAATAATACTAATAGTACTAAATTTGCTTATATGCAAACGCTTAATTAAGTTAACAGTTTTTTGGTTTCTTGCTTATATATCGAAAACAGTTACTCCTATCAATTTTTATCTTTTTACTAAAATTAAAGCTGATAAAATTTCCAACAAAATAGTTATTTGCATTTTTCATGTAGGACTAACCATAAGCGAGATGTAAGTTTGAAAATAATCAATATTTAAAAAAAAAGTGCTTTAACAGAAAATGTCTTAGTACTAAATTTGCTTATATGTAAACGCTTAATTAAGGTAACAGTGTTTTGGTTTCTTGCTCATATCTCGAAAACAGTTACTCCTATCAATTTTTATTTTTTTACTAAAATTCAAGCTGATAAAATTTCCTACAAAATAGTTATTTGCATTTTTTATGTAGGACTAACCATAAGCGAGATATAAGATTGAAAATAATTAATATTTAAAAAAGAAGTGCTTTAACAGAAAATGTCTTGTGATTTAAAATACACTTAATTTATTAGGTCCAATACTTTATTAAAAAAAAAAAGGGGGTGACATATAAGTCACTGAAGTCTTCAGAGTCGATTTTAAATGCTGCATTTTCGCCTTCGTCTCAAACATTGAAAACTGAATTACATTTTTGTTCTGAAACGGTAACAGTTTTTACTTTGGTTTTTTGCTTATATCTCGAAAACAGTTACTCCTATCAATTTTTATCTTTCTTTCAAAATTAAAGCTGATAACATTTCCTACAAAATAGTTATTTGCATTTTTCTTGTAGGACCAACCATAAGCGAGTTATAAAGTTGGATATAAATAATATTTAACAAAAACTTGCTTAAAAATAAAATGTTTGAAATACTGAAATTAAACTAAATTAATTGTGTCTAACACTTTAGTAAAGAAAAAAGAAAAAAACATAAAAGTCACCAAAGTCTTCAGAATCGTTTTTAGTCGTCATATTAATAACAATAACATTAATAATAATAATACTAATAGTACTAAATCTGCTTATATGCAAGCGCTTTATTAAGGTAACAGTTTTTTGGTTTCTTGCTTATATCTCGAAAACAGTTACTCCTATGAATTTTTGTCTTTCTTTCAAAATTAAAGCTGATAAAATATTCTACAAAATAGTTATTTGCATTTTTCTTGTAGGACCGACCATAAGCGAGTTATAGAGTTGGATATAAATAATATTTAACAAAAATTTGCTTTAAAATAAAATGTTTGAAAAACTGAAATTAAACTAATTTAACTGTGTCTAACACTTTAGTAGAGAAAAAAGGAAAAAACATAAAAGTCACTAAAGGTTTCAGAGTTGTCTTTAGTTGTCATATTAATAACAATAACATTAATAATAATAATACTAATAGTACAAAATTTGGTTATATGCAAACGCTTAATTAAGGTAACAGTGTTTTGGTTTCTTGCTTATATCTCGAAAACAGTTACTTCTATCAATTTTTATCTTTTTACTAAAATTCAAGCTGATAAAATTTCCTACAAAATAGTTATTTGCATTTTTCATGTAGGACTAACCATAAGCGAGATATATGATTGAAAATAATTAATATTTAAAAAAAAAGTGCTTTAACAGAAAATGTCTTGTGATTTAAAATACACTTAATTTATTGGGTCCAATACTTTATTACAAGAAAAAGGAAGTGACATAAAAGTGATTTAAAATACACTTAATTTATTGAGTCCAATACTTTATTAGAAAAAAAAGGAGGTGACTTAAAAGTCACTGAAGTTTTCAGAGTCGTTTTTAAATGCTGCATTTTCGTCTTCGTCTCAAACATTGAAAACTGAATTACATTTTTGTTCAGTAACGGTTACAATTTTCACTTTGGTTTTTTGCTTATATCTCGAAAACAGTTACTCCTATAAATTTTTATCTTTTCTTTAAAATTAAAGCTGATAAAATTTCCTACAAAATAGTTTTTAACATTTTTTTTGTAGGACCAACCATAAGCGAGTTATAGAGTTGGATATAAATAATCTTTAAGAAAAATTTGCTTTAAAATAAAATGTTTGAAAAACTGAAATTAAACTAATTTAATTGTGTCTAACACATTAGTAGAGGAAAAAGAAGAAGACATTATTATTATTATTATTATTATTATTATTATTATTATTATTAATATTATTATTTTGCCCGCGATGGGTACCGATTCAGACGGTGAGGGCGACAGCTCCAAAAATAACACTCGAAACTCTAATAATTGCAAAATTTGCGAAGAGAAAGTCCGTTCTGGCAGTGGTATAAAGTGCAACAGACCCAAATGTTCGGTAGTTTTGCATTCAAAGTGCTTTGAAATGCTGGCAAAAGTAGTTTTTGTTGATCGTCAATCGTGGATGTGTAAAGAATGTGTCGGGAAGTGCAAGGACAATCCAAATACTGAATTAAAGTTACTGAAAATTTAAAATGAAGGTTTAATACGTGAAAAACAGCTTCTAGAAAAACTCCTTGCTGAAATGGAATACTCTAGTCAGCTTATTAAAGATAAAATCGAAGATTATCAAAATGTCATTGAAGGTTTAAATCGCGATACGATATCGAGTAAAAACTCGCCTTCATGTTCTTATAGCAGCGCGTTGAAAAAATCTAAATCTAACCATTCTTCAGCTGATGTGCTTATATTAAAATCGTCTGATCAAAATAAAAATAGTGCTCAAATCGAAAAAAATATTAAAAATATGTGTAACGAATCCGATTTAAAAATAAATGTAAATGGTACAAAGCATATAAAAAGTGGTTTATTAATAAATTGTGAAAACAAAGAGTCCTTGAGCAAATTAAAGGACTTAGTTTCTTCGAAAGGCAACTCATCCTACACAGCTTCAGTACCTGGTAAATTTAACCCTCGTCTAAAAATTTATAATGTTCCTGCTGAAGATGCAACTCAACCTGGGCTTGTGGAAGATATTATCTCTAGAAATGATCTTAATGCTTCCATTGAGGATATTAAAGTAGTTGCCAAAATCAAAAACAAAAAAGATTATAACATTATTATTGAAGTTACACCGTTTCTCTTTAAAAATATTATCGAAAGGGGTTCGCTATATATCGGTTGGCATAAATCTAATATAGCTGAATGTTTCAACTTAATAAAATGCTACAAATGTTGCAAATACGGTCATACCAAGAACAAATGTACTTCACAAGTAGCTATCTGTTCCAAATGTAGCGGATCCCACGAAATGAAAGATTGTGAAACAGAAAGATTATGTTGTCCAAATTGTACATTCTCAAATTCTCGGTTTAAATTGCAATTAACTACTGATCATACAGCAAATGATTTATCTTGTCATACGTATCAACACATATTGAATCTTGTAAAGCAAAAGACTAATTATTGTTAACTAATATTAAAATTTATAATTTTATTTTTTCTTCTCCTCTTATTTTATTCTCTTTTATGGATCACAACTTTAAAATTGCTCATGTGAATGCTAGATCTTTATTTACTGGCTTTGATGCTTTTAGAGATAGTATTCTAGAGAATGATTTTGATATAATGGGTGTGTCAGAAACTTGGTTGACAAGTCAGTTGCCGTCGCAAGCGGTTGACGTACCGGGTTTCAAATTATTAAGACAGGACCGTGTCGCTAGACGGGGTGGTGGTGTAGCTGCATATATTAGAGAAAATATTTCATCTAAAATAGTTGAAAATATAAAAAGTCCTACAGAAATTGAATGTTTATTAGTAGAAATTAAAACCACATTTTGTCATTTTCTTTTGGGGGTTATCTATCGCAGCCCCTCAACTAATATTGGTGTTCTCACGGAGTTTCTAGAAGAGTTATTACCTACTTTACTTCTAAAATATGAAAAATTAATTTTCTTAGGTGACTTAAATATTGACCATACTTTCGAAAACAATGTAATAGATATTTTTGGGTCTTACGATTTTACTCAAATTATTAGTGAACCGACACGTATCTCCAAAACTAGTCAAAAAATTCTAGATGTCATTTATACCAATTTTCCAGATAAGATTATTGCTTCTGGAACTTTAAATGCAGACATTTTTTCCGATCACTGCATCATACACTGTACCTTAAAAGTAAAAGTCACTTTAAACTTCTTAACTTATGTTACCTACAGAGATTACAAATATTTTTTAAAATCCTGCTTCCTCCAAGATTTACAAAATTTAAACTGGGATGATATTTTTTATATAAATGATATTGACTCCAAGTTATACCTTTTTAATTACAATGTTATAAAATTGTTTGACAAACATGCTCCTCTGGTTACTAAAAAACTTACAAAAAAATTCTCACCCTGGTTAACAGAAAATATTAAGAATCTTATGAAAAAAAGAGATGTATCTTTAACCAAATTTAAACTAACTAAACTCGATGCTGATTGGGAAGCATATCGCCAATTTCGAAATTTTTGTGTCTCTGCAATTAAAAAAGAAAAAGCAGCCTTTCTAAACAAAATTAACAATAATAATAAAATGTTATGGAAAACATTAAATAAATTTGGTTTGAGATCTCGTGAGAACACCCATATTCCTTCACATTTAAACGATGTTAACAAAATCAATGATTATTTCTTATCTGTTTTTAATTCAAATCCTCCCCATGATCAAACACTTAATTATTACCTTCAAAGCACTTATAGTAAGGAACTTAAATTTTCACTTCAGCTACCTACCGTAAATGAAATCTATGATATAATTTTTGACCTTCAGTCAAACGCTACAGGTTTTGATGGAATAAATGCCAAGATGCTAAAGTTTTGCAGTCCATTTATTGATAAATATATAACTCACATTCTAAACTGTTGTTTAGAATCTGGTTACTATCCTGTTCATTGGAAAATTACTCTCGTAAAGCCGTTACCAAAAGTAAGCGAACCTCAAAATTATAGTGATCTCAGACCTATTAGTATTATTTCAACCTTATCGAAAATACTTGAAAAAGTAATTTTTAAACAACTTTATACTTTCGTCACTTCCCATAATATTCTTCCACCTTCACAATCTGGTTTTAGAAAAGGTTTTAGTACTAATACATCATTGACAAATATTTTAGACAATATAATTAGAAATACGGATAATGGCTTAAATACAGCATTGATATCACTTGACTTTTCAAAAGCTTTTGACACCATAAATCATGCATTGCTATGTGCTAAACTAAAATTTTTAGGCTTTGATGCAAGTTGTTTAAGATTTTTTTTTCATTACTTAAATGGACGTACCCAAATGGTTTAACTTACTAATTTATTATCATACCGCGGAGCAGTTACATCAGGTGTACCCCAAGGCTTTGTTTTAGGACCCTTATTGTATCTGTTATATACTTTTGACATAGCAAACTCTATTCAACATTCAACCATTCATGCATTTGCTGATGATACGCAATTAGAGTACTCTTTTAAGCGCAGCCCAGTTGTTGAGGCAAATCGTCTCAATTTTGATCTAGAAGGTATTCAGACTTATTCATTTACTCACAATCTGAAGCTTAATGATGAAAAGTGTTCCTTTATAGTTTTCGGACCTAAATTTGATGATAGTAATCTCGTATCGACTCTCAACATACATTGCGGAAAATCTAAATTAAAGCTTGTCAAAAGTGTAAAACTACTGGGGGTAGTCTTTGATCAAAACTTACGTTTTAAAAATCATGTCTCTCTCTTAGTGAAAAAAAGTTATGTGTGTCTAAGACAACTTTATCAGAATTTTAATATAATAAATTTCAAATTAAGAAAAAAACTATGCGAAATGCTTGTTTTACCGATTATAAATTACTGTCTCACTGTTTTTTATCCTTGTCTTGACTCTAGTTATAAATACCGCTTACAAAAAATTCAAAATAACTGCTGTAGATTCATTTTCAAATTAAAAAAATATGATCATATTTCTGTTAAAATTAAACAAATAAATTGGTTAAAACTCGACCTTCATTTTCAATATCTGATGGCTGTCTTGGTTCACTCTACTCTGTCTACGTCAACACCTCCTTATCTAAAGAAAAAACTTGTACATCGCCGATCTCTGCACAGTGCTAATTTACGTCATGTTTCTCGCTTGTCCATGCCCTGTTTCCGTACAGCCTTGTTCCAGAGGTCTTTTAGTTATAATGCTGTTGTTATTTATAACAATATAGAAAATATTTTTAAATCAAAGCCAGTAAACTTCTTTAAAAAACAAATCAAATTTAAATTTCTGTTACTTTAATGATTATTCTTCTTTTGCTAATACTGTTTTTTCTCTTTTTCACAATCTTATTTTTTGTCTATATTAAGAATGTTTCTATTACTTTTATACCTGTTAATTTACATTTTAAAAATTTTTTCTTTTTTTTTTATTTTCTCTTTGCTTATATTTGTATTTTTTGTTATGTAATTTAAACTTTTTGTTATATGCGAGGTTAAGTGGAGTAGCATTAGCTAGACTTCGCCTCCTCAGTTTTTACTTAAATAAAGGCATTTATTATTATTATTATTATTATTATTATTATTATTATTATTATTATTATTAAAAACCGATTATAACTTTTGTATAGTAAATGTTTTTATACCAGTTTTAAAATAAGTTATTAATTTTAGACCATTTCTAGCCTAAAAACATAGATCACAGATGATCTCTTGCATAGAAATGAGAAAACGCTCAGATAACACAAAATAAGCATCATTTTTGCTTAGAAAAACTAAGCTTTAATTTAGAAAGAAATTCATTATTATAAGTATTATTATCATTATTATTATTATTATTATTATTATTATTATTATTATTATTATTAACTTTTATATAGTAAATGTTTTTATACCAGTTTTAAAATGAGTTATTAATTTTATTCAATTTCTTGCCTAAAAACACAGATCACAGATGATCTCTTGCATAGAAATGAGAAAACGCTCATATAACACACAAAATAAGCTTCATCTTTGCTTAGAAAACTAAGCTTACTTTTATTACTATTATTATTTTCATTATTATTATTATTATTATTATTATTATTATTATTATTATTATTATTATTATTATTTTTATTATTATTATTATTATTATTGTTATTATTATTATTATTATTATTAAAAACTTATATTAAACAGATAGAAAACGTCGTATTCTGACACAAAAAAACGAATTACGTTATAGACTTGACGAGAACGGCGTATTTCGGACTCTTATAGGACTCTTATAGAGTCAAAAAGTATCAGTTTGGATTAAAACAAATTATTTTTGTTGACTCTCAGTCTAAATTGTTCATCAGTTCAAACAAAAACGGCTTATTTTAGACGATCTTTTGCTTTGAACAAAAAAACTTACATCGAACAGACTAAAAACGTATTAATCTGGCATAAAAGAGCAATTTATGTATCACTTTGGATAAAGGCAGCTAATCCTATTCGTTTCATTGCTTAAAATAGACAAAATTGTTAATAAATCTAACAAAAACGCTGTATTCTAGCACAAAATACTAATTACATTATAGTTTCGACGAGAATAGCTTATTTGGAATGATTCATGCTTCCAAACGAGTAAATTTTTATTAAACAGATGCCAAACATCATGTTTTGTCCTGTAAAGACATTTTATATTGCAGTTTGTATTAAAACAAAATATTTTCGTTGATTCTTTGTTAGAAGCAGCAAACCTAACATTAAAGAATCTGAAAACTTTGTATTCGGACACAAACCACCGAATTTTGTATGAGTTTAGACAAAAACCGTTGATTTTCGACAATATTTTGCTTTGAACAAGAAAACTTATATCAAACTGACTAAAAACGTCTTATTTTAGCACAAAACAAAAGATTTGCGTTATAGTCTTAACGAGAGCTGTTAATTTGAAACGGTTCTATGCTTTGAAACGAGTAAACTTTCACTGTACAGAGGAAAAACATCTTATTTCGCCTTTTAAAAACGATTCATGCTACAGTTTGGATAAAAACCAATTATTTTTGTTAATTCATTGTTACAAACATAAACCTTACATCAAAGTAACTGAAAACCCCTTATTCAGGCACAGAAATTCGAATTACGTTTCAGTCTGGACAAAAACTGCTTACTTTAGACGATCCTTTGTTTTGAATACAAAAACTTACATTAAAAAGATTAAAAACGTCTTATTCTGGCTGAAAACTGCAAATTATATATTACTCCAGATAAAAGCAATTTATCCTGATTACTCCTTTACTTAGAATAGAGTAAACTTGTATAAAACTTAATGAAAACTTTAAATTTCGTCTCAAAGAAATAATTTACGTTATAGTTTTGACTAGCACTGTTTATTTCAAACGATTTTATGATTCGAAACTAATGAACTTTTATGGGGCAGTAACAAAACCACATATTACCATATAAAGCGTTGTTTTAAAGCAAATTATTACCTTTTGCAACAAGAAATTTCACGTCAAAGAAACTGAAAACTTCGTATCCATACATAAATATCGAATTACGTATCAGTTTAGGCAAATACAGCTTATTTTAAACGATTCCTTGCTATAAACAAGAAAAATTTTATCAAGCATATTGAAAACGTCTTATTCTCGAAAATAAGAGCAAATTATGTATCAGTTTTAACAAAAGCGGATTACTCTGTTTGATTCTATGCTTAGAGTAGAGTAAACTACTATAAAACGTAATGAAAACTCTATATTCAAGCTCAAAAGAACAAATTACGTTATAGTTTGGACTAAAAAAAAAATATTTCGGACGATTACATACTTCGAAGTAAGCAAACTTTAATTGAACAAGTGCAAAAGCTAATACTTTGCTTTAAAATAACAATTTATGTGGTAAAATGGTATTTTGCATCTGTCCTATAAAAGTTTACTCGTTTCGCTTCATTGAATCATTCGAAATAAATTATTTTGACACAACAACAACGAAAATAATTTGTTTTTGTTTAAACTGTAACATAAGTCGCTTTTATAAAACGAACTAAGACGTTTGGCTTCTGTTTAGTGAAAGTTTTCTCGTTTGGGGGCATAAAATCGTTTGAAATTAAGAGTTCTGGTCAAAACTATAACGTAAATTATTTCTTTGTATCACTTTAAAGATTTGCGTTATAGTCTTGACGAGAACTGTTAATTTCAAACGATTCTATGCTTTGAAACCAGTATACTTTCACTGAACAGAGGCAAAACGTCTAATTTCGCTTTTAAAAAACGATTTATGTCACAGAAAATCAAATTACGTTTCAGTCTAGACACAAATTGCTTATTTTAGACGATTCTTTCTTTTGAACACGAAAACTTACATTAAAAAGATTAAAAACGTCTTATTCTGGCTCAAAACTGCAAATTATGTATTTCTTTGGATAAAAGTAGTTTATCCCGATTACTCCTTTGCTTAGAATAGAGCAAACTTGTATAAAACTTAATGAAAACTTTAAATTTCGTCTCAAGGAAATAATTTACGTTATAGTTTTGACCAGAACTGTTAATTTCAAACGATTTTATGCCCCCAAACGAGAAAACTTTCACTAAACAGATGCCAAACGTCTTAGTTCGTTTTATAAAAACGACATGTTACAGTTTGAACAAAAAAATTATTTTCGTTGTTGTGTCAAAATAATTTATTTCGAATGATTCAATGGAGCGAAACGAGTAAACTTTTATAGGACAGATGCAAAATACCATATTACCACATAAATCGTTATTTTAAAGCAAAGTATTAGCTTTTGCACTTGTTCAATTAAAGTTTGCTTACTTCGAAGTATGTAGTCGTCCGAAATAATTTTTTTTTGTCAAAACTATAACGTAATTTGTTCTTTTGAGCTTGAATATAGAGTTTTCATTACGTTTTATAGTAGTTTACTCTACTCTAAGCATAGAATCAAACAGAGTAATCCGCTTTTGTTAAAACTGATACATAATTTGCTCTTATTTTCGAGAATAAGACATTTTCAATATGTTTGATAAAATTTTTCTTGTTTATAGCAAGGAATAGTTTAAAATAAGCTGTATTTGCCTAAACTGATACGTAATTCGATATTTGTGCATGGATACGATGTTTTCAGTTTCTTTGACGTGTGAAATTTCTTGTTGCAAAAGGTAATAATTTGCTTTAAAACAACGCTTTATATGGTAATATGTGGTTTTGCATCTGCCCCATAAGTGTTCATTAGTTTCGAATCATAAAATCGTTTGAAATAAACAGTGCTGGTCAAAACTATAACGTAAATTATTTCTTTGAGACGAAATTTAAAGTTTTCATTAAGTTTTATACAAGTTTACTCTATTCTAAGTAAAGGAGTAATCAGGATAAATTGCTTTTATCTAGAGTAATATATAATTTGCAGTTTTCAGCCAGAATAAGACGTTTTTAATCTTTTTAATGTAAGTTTTTGTATTAAAAACAAAGGATCGTCTAAAGTAAGCAGTTTTTGTCCAGACTGAAACGTAATTCCAATTTCTGTGCCTGAATAAGGGGTTTTCAGTTACTTTGATGTAAGGTTTCATGTTTGTAACAATGAATTAACGAAAATAATTGGTTTTTATCCAAACTGTGGCATGAATCGTTTTTAAAAGGCGAAATAAGATGTTTTTCCTCTGTACAGTGAAAGTTTACTCGTTTCAAAGCATAGAACCGTTTGAAATTAACAGCTCTCGTTAAGACTATAACGCAAATCTTTTGTTTTGTACTAAAATAAGACGTTTTTAGTCAGTTTAATATAAGTTTTCTTGTTCAAAGCAAAATATTGTCGAAAATCAACCGTTTTTGTCTAAACTGATACAAAATTCGGTGGTTTGTGTCCGAATACAAAGTTTTCAGATTCTTTAATGTTAGGTTTGCTGCTTCTAACAAAGAATCAACGAAAATATTTTGTTTTAATACAAACTGCAATATAAAATGTCTTTATAGGACAAAACATGATGTTTGGCGTCTGTTTAATAAAAATTTACTCGTTTGGAAGCATAGAATCATTCCAAATAAGCTATTCTCGTCGAAACTATAATGTAATTAGTATTTTGTGCTAGAATACAGCGTTTTTGTTAGATTTATTAACAATTTTGTCTATTTTAAGCAATGAAACGAATAGGATTAGCTGCCTTTATCCAAAGTGATACATAAATTGCTCTTTTATGCCAGATTAATACGTTTTTAGTCTGTTCGATGTATGTTTTCATGTTCAAAGCAAAAGATCGTCTAAAATAAGCCGTTTTTGATTGAACTGATGAACAATTCAGACTGAGAGTCAACAAAAATAATTTGTTTTAATCCAAGCTGATACTTTTTGACCCTATAAGAGTCCTATAAGAGTCCGAGATACGCCGTTCTCGTCAAGTCTATAACGTAATTCGTTTTTTTGTGTCAGAATACGACGTTTTCTGTCTGTTTAATATAATTTTTTAATAATAATAATAATAATAACAATAATAATAATAATAATAATAATAATAATAATAATAATAATAATAATAATAATAATAGTAATAAAAGTAAGCTTAGTTTTCTAAGCAAAAATGAAGCTTATTTTGTGTGTTATATGAGCGTTTTCTCATTTCAATGGAAGAAATCATCTGTGATCTGTATTTTTAGGCAAGAAATTGTCTAAAATTAATAACTCATTTTAAAACTGGTATAAAAACATTTACTATACAAAAGTTAATAATAATAATAATAATAATAATAGTAATAATAATAATAATAATAATAATAATAAAAATAATAATAATAGTAATAAAAGTAAGCTTAGTTTTCTAAGCAAAAATGAAGCTTATTTTGTGTGTTATATGAGCGTTTTCTCATTTCTATGCAAGAGATCATCTGTGATCTGTGTTTTTAGGCAAGAAATTGAATAAAATTAATAATTAATAACTCATTTTAAAACTGGTATAAAAACATTTACTATACAAAAGTTAATAATAATAATAATAATAATAATAATAATAATAATAATAATAATAATAATAATAATAATAATAATAATATTAATAATAATAATAATAATAATACTACTAATAATAATAATAATAATAACAATAATAATAATAATAATAATAATAAGAATAATAATAGTAATAGTAACAATAGTAATAATAATAATAATACTTTTAATAAGGAAAAATGGAGCTTATTTTGTGTGTTACATGAGCGTTTTCTCATTTCTATGCAAAAGATCATGTGTGATCTGTGTTTTTAGTCAATCTAAGCCATTTAATAGTTTTTAATATTTAACAAAAATTTGCATTAAAATAAAATGTTTGAAAAACTGAAATTAAACTAAATTAAGTGTGTCTAACACTTTAGTAGAGAAAAAAGGAGGAGACATAAAAGTCACTAAAGTCTTAGAGTTGTCTTTAGTCGTCATATTAATAACAATAACATTAATAATAATAATACTAATAGTACTAAATTTGCTTATATGCAAACGCTTAATTAAGGTAACAGTTTTTTGGTTTTTTGCTTATATCTCGAAAACAGTTACTCCTATCAATTTTTACTTTTTCACTAAAATTAAAGGTGATAAAATTTCCTACAAAATAGTTATTTGCATTTTTCATGTAGAACTAACCATAAGCGAGATATAAGTTTGAAAATAATTAATAATTAAAAAAAAGTGTTTTAACAGAAAATGTCTTGTGATTTAAAATACACTTAATTTATTGGGTTCAATACTTTATTAGAAGAAAAAAGAGGTGACATAAAAGTCACTGAAGTCTTCAGAGTCGTTTTTAAATGCTGCATTTTTGTCTTCGTCTCAAACATTGAAAACTGAATTACATTTTTGTTCAGTAACAGTTACAGTTTTCTTTTTGGTTTTTTGCTTATGTCTCGAAAACAGTTACTCCTATCAAATTTTATCTTTCTTTCAAAATTAAAGCTGATAAAATTTCCAACAAGATAGTTATTTACGTTTTTCTTGTAGGACCAAGCATAAACGAGTTATAGAGTTGGATATAAATAATATTTAACAAAAATTTGCTTTAAAATAAAATGCTTGAAAAACCCGAATTTAACTAAATTAATTGTGTCTAACACTTTAGTAGAGGAAAAAGGAGAAGACATAAAAGTTACTAAATGTTTCAGAGTCGTCTTTAGTCGTCATATTAATAACAATAACATTAATAATAATAATACTAATAGTACTAAATTTGCTTATATGCAAACGCTTAATTAAGGTAACAGTTTTTTGGTTTCTTGCTTATATCTCGAAAACAGTTACTCCTATCAATTTTTATCTTTTTTTCAAAATTAAAGCTGATAAAATTTCCTACAAAATAGTTATTTGCATTTTTTTGTAGGACCAACCATA
>NW_026986724.1:0-20000 GCF_031307605.1 Tribolium castaneum
AATGTTTGAAAAACTGAAATTAAACTAAATTAATTGGGTCTAGCATTTTAGTAGAGGAAAAAGGAGGAGACATAAAAGTCACTAAAGTTTTCAGAGTCGTCTTTAGTCGTCATATTAATAACAATAACATTAATAATAATAATACTAATAGTACTAAATTTGCTTATATGCATGCGCTTAATTAAGGTAACAGTTTTTTGGTTTCTTGCTTATATCTCGAAAACAGTTACTCCTATCAATTTTTATCTCTTTACTATAATTAAAGCTGACAAAATTTCCTACAAAATAGTTATTTGCATTTTTCATGTAGGACTAACCATAAGCGAGATATATGATTGAAAATAATTAATATTTAAAAAAAAAGTGCTTTAACAGAAAATGTCTTGTGATTTAAAATACACTTAATTTATTGGGTCTAACACTTTATTAGAGGAAAAAGGAGATGACCTAAAAGTCACTGAAGTCTTTAGAGTCGTTTTTAAATGCTGCATCTTCGACTTCGTCTCAAACATTGAAAACTGTATTACATTTTTGTTCAGTAACTGTAACAGTTTTCACTTTGGTTTTTTGCTTATATCTCGAAAACCGTTACTCCTATCAAATTTTATCTTTTTTTCAAAATTAAAGCGGATAAAATTTCCTACAAAATAGTTATTTGCATTTCTTTTGTAGGACCAACCATAAGCGAGTTATAGAGTTGGATATAAATAATCTTTAACAAAAATTTGCTTTAAAATAAAATGTTTGAAAAACCGAAATTAAACTAAATTAATTGGGTCTAACACTTTAGTAGAGAAAAAAGGAGAAGACATAAAAATCACCAAAGTCTTCAAAGTTGTTTTTAGTCGTCATATTAATAACAATAACATTAATAATAATAATACTTATAGTACTAAATTTGCTTATATGCATGCGCTTAATTAAGGTAACGGTTTTTTGGTTTCATGCTTATATCTCGAAAACAGTTACTCCTATCAATTTTTATCTTTCTTTAAAAATTAAAGCTGATAAAATTTCATACAAAATAGTTATTTGCATTTCTTTTGTAGGACCAACCATAAGCGAGTTATAGAGTTGGATATAAATAATCTTTAACAAAAATTTGCTTTAAAATAAAATGTTTGAAAAACCGAAATTAAACTAAATTAATTGGGTCTAACACTTTAGTAGAGAAAAAAGGAGAAGACATAAAAATCACCAAAGTCTTCAAAGTTGTTTTTAGTCGTCATATTAATAACAATAACATTAATAATAATAATACTAATAGTACTAAATTTGCTTATATGCAAACGCTTAATTAAGGTAACAGTTGTTTGGTTTCTTGCTTATATCTCGAAAACAGTTACTCTTATCAATTTTTATCTCTTTACTAAAATTAAAGCTGACAAAATTTCCTACAAAATAGTTATTTGCATTTTTCATGTAGGACTAACCATAAGCGAGATATATGATTGAAAATAATTAATATTTAAAAAAAAAGTGCTTTAACAGAAAATGTCTTGTGATTTAAAATACACTTAATTTATTGGGTCCAACACTTTATTAGAGGAAAAAGGAGGTGACATAAAAGTCACTGAAGTCTTTAGAGTCGTTTTTAAATGCTGCATCTTTGACTTCGTCTCAAACATTGAAAACTGTATTACATTTTTGTTCAGTAACTGTAACAGTTTTCACTTTGGTTTTTTGCTTATATTTCGAAAACCGTTACTCCTATCAAATTTTATCTTTTTTTCAAAATTAAAGCGGATAAAATTTCCTACAAAATAGTTATTTGCAAATGTCCTGTAGGACGAACCATAGGCGAGTTATAGAGTTGGATATAAATAATCTTTAACAAAAATTTGCTTTAAAATAAAATGTTTGAAAAACCGAAATTAAACTAAATTAATTATGACTAACACTTTAGTAGAGAAAAAATGAGAAGACATAAAAATCACCAAAGTCTTCAAAGTTGTTTTTAGTCGTCATATTAATAACAATAACATTAATAATAATAATACTAATAGTACTAAATTTGCTTATATACAAGCGCTTAATTAAGGTAACAGTTTTTGGTTTCTTGCTTATATCTCGAAAACAGTTACTTCTATCAATTTTTATCTTTCTTTAAAAACTAAAGCTGATAAAATTTCCTACAAAATAGTTATTCGCATTTCTTTTGTAGGACCAACCATAAGCGAGTTATAGAGTTGGATATAAATATTCTTTAACAAAAATTTGCTTTAAAATAAAATGTTTGAATAACTGAAATTAAACTAAATTAATTGGGTCTAACACTTTAGTAGAGGAAAAAGGAGAAGACATAAAAGTCACTAAAGGTTTCAGAGTCGCCTTTAGTCGTCATATTAATAACAATAACATTAATAATAATAATACTAATAGTACTAAATTTGCTTATATGCAAACGCTTAATTAAGGTAACAGTTGTTTGGTTTCTTGCTTATATCTCGAAAACAGTTACTCCTATCAATTTTTATCTCTTTATTAAAATTAAAGCTGACAAAATTTCCTACAAAATATTTATTTGCATTTTTCATGTAGGACTAACCATAAGCGAGATATATGATTGAAAATAATTAATATTTAAAAAAAAAGTGCTTTAACAGAAAATGTCTTGTGATTTAAAATACACTTAATTTATTGGGTCCAACACTTTATTAGAGGAAAAAGGAGGTGACATAAAAGTCACTGAAATCTTTAGAGTCGTTTTTAAATGCTGCATCTTCGACTTCGTCTCATACATTGAAAACTGTATTACATTTTTGTTCAGTAACTGTAACAGTTTTCACTTTGGTTTTTTGCTTATATTTCGAAAACCGTTACTCCTATCAAATTTTATCTTTTTTTTAAAATTAAAACGGCTAAAATTTCCTACAAAATAGTTATTTGCAAATGTCCTGTAGGACGAACCATAGGCGAGTTATAGAGTTGGATATAAATAATCTTTAACAAAAATATGCTTTAAAATAAAATGTTTGTAAAACCGAAATTAAACTAAATTAATTGGGTCTAACACTTTAGTAGAGAAAAAAGGAGAAGACATAAAAATCACCAAAGCCTTCAAAGTTGTTTTTAGTCGTCATATTAATAACAATAACATTAATAATAATAATACTAATAGTCCTAATTTTGCTTATATACAAGCGCTTAATTAAGGTAACAGTTTTTGGTTTCTTGCTTATATCTCGAAAACAGTTACTCCTATCAATTTTTATCTTTCTTTAAAAATTAAAGCTGATAAAATTTCCTACAAAATAGTTATTCGCATTTTTTTGTAAGACCAACCATAAGCGAGTTATAGAGTTGGATATAAATATTCTTTAACAAAAATTTGCTTTAAAATAAAATGTTTGAATAACTGAAATTAAACTAAATTAATTGGGTCTAACACTTTAGTAGAGGAAAAAGGAGAAGACATAAAAGTCACTAAAGGTCTCAGAGTCGTCTTTAGTCGTCATATTAAAAACAATAACATTAATAATAATAATAATACTAATAGTACTAAATTTGCTTATATGCAAACGCTTAATTAAGGTAACAGTTTTTTGGTTTCTTGCTTATATCTCGAAAACAGTTACTCCTATCAATTTTTATCTCTTTACTAAAATTAAAGCTGACAAAATTTCCTACAAAATAGTTATTTGCATTTTTCATGTAGGACTAACCATAAGCGAGATATATGATTGACAATAATTAATATTTAAAAAAAAGTGCTTTAACATAAAATGTCTTGTGATTTAAAATACACTTAATTTATTGGGTCCAACACTTTATTAGAGGAAAAAGGAGGTGACATAAAAGTCACTGAAGTCTTTAGAGTCGTTTTTAAATGATGCATCTTCGACTTCGTCTCAAACATTGAAAACTGTATTATATTTTTGTTCAGTAACTGTAACAGTTTTCACTTTGGTTTTTTGCTTATATCTCGAAAACCGTTACTCCTATCAAATTTTATTTTTTTTTTAAAATTAAAGCGGATAAAATTTCCTACAAAATAGTTATTTGCAAATTTCCTGTAGGACGAACCATAGGCGAGTTATAGAGTTGGATATAAATAATCTTTAACAAAAATTTGCTTTAAAATAAAATGTTTGAAAAACCGAAATTAAACTAAATTAATTGGGTCTAACACTTTAGTAGAGAAAAAAGGAGAAGACATAAAAATCACCAAAATCTTCAAAGTTGTTTTTAGTTGTCATATTAATAACAATAACATTAATAATTAATAGTACTAAATTTGCTTATATGCAAGCGCTTAATTAAGGTAAGAGTTTTATGGTTTCTTGCTTATATCTCGAAAAAAGTTACTCCTATCAATTTTTATCTTTTTACTAATAATAAAGCTGATAAAATTTGCAACAAAATAGTTATTTGCATTTTTCTTGTAGGATCAACCATAAGTGAGTTATAGAGTTGGATATTAATAATATTCAACAAAAATTTGCTTTAAAATAAAATGTTTGAAAAACTGAAATTAAACTAAATTAATTGGGTCTAGCATTTTAGTAGAGGAAAAAGGAGGAGACATAAAAGTCACTAAAGTTTTCAGAGTCGTCTTTAGTCGTCATATTAATAACAATAACATTAATAATAATAATACTTATAGTACTAAATTTGCTTATATGCATGCGCTTAATTAAGGTAACAGTTTTTTGGTTTCTTGCTTATATCTCGAAAACAGTTACTCCTTTCAATTTTTATCTCTTTACTAAAATTAAAGCTGACAAAATTTACTACAAAATAGTTATTTGCATTTTTCATGTAGGACTAACCATAAGCGAGATATATGACTGACAATAATTAATATTTAAAAAAAAAGTGCTTTAACAGAAAATGTCTTGTGATTTAAAATACACTTAATTTATTGGGTCCAACACTTTATTAGAGGAAAAAGGAGGTGACATAAAAGTCACTGAAGTCATTAGAGTCGTTTTTAAATGCTGCATCTTCGACTTCGTCTCAAACATTGAAAACTGTATTACATTTTTGTTCAGTAACTGTAACAGTTTTCACTTTGGTTTTTTGCTTATATTTCGAAAACCGTTACTCTTATCAAATTTTATCTTTTTTTCAAAATTAAAGCAGATAAAATTTCCTACAAAATAGTTATTTGCAAATGTCCTCTAGGACGAACCATAGGCGAGTTATAGAGTTGGATATAAATAATCTTTAATAAAAATTTGCTTTAAAATAAAATGTTTGAAAAACCGAAATTAAACTAAATTAATTGGGTCTAACACTTTAGTAGAGAAAAAAGGAGAAAACATAAAAATCACCAGTCTTCAAAGTTGTTTTTAGTCGTCATATTAATAACAATAACATTAATAATAATAATACTAATAGTACTAAATTTGCTTATATACAAGCGCTTAATTAAGGTAACAGTTTTTGGTTTCTTGCTTATATCTCGAAAACAGTTACTCCTATCAGTTTTTATTTTTCCTTAAAAATTAAAGCTGATAAAATTTCCTACAAAATAGTTATTCGCATTTCTTTTGTAGGACCAACCATAAGCGAGTTATAGAGTTGGATATAAATATTCTTTAACAAAAATTTGCTTTAAAATAAAATGTTTGAATAACCGAAATTAAACTAAATTAATTGGGTCTAACACTTTAGTAGAGAAAAAAGGAGAAGACATAAAAATCACCAAAGTCTTCAAAGTTGTTTTTAGTCGTCATATTAATAACAATAACATTAATAATAATAATACTAATAGTACTAAATTTGCTTATATACAAGCGCTTAATTAAGGTAACAGTTTTTGGTTTCTTGCTTATATCTCGAAAACAGTTACTCCTATCAATTTTTATCTTTCTTTAAAAATTAAAGCTGATAAAATTTCCTACAAAATAGTTATTCGCATTTTTTTTGTAAGACCAACCATAAGCGAGTTATAGAGTTGGATATAAATATTCTTTAACAAAAATTTGCTTTAAAATAAAATGTTTGAATAACTGAAATTAAACTAAATTAATTGGGTCTAACACTTTAGTAGAGGAAAAAGGAGAAGACATAAAAGTCACTAAAGGTCTCAGAGTCGTTTTTAGTCGTCATATTAATAACAATAGCATTATTAATAATAATAATACTAATAGTACTAAATTTGCTTATATGTAAACGCTTAATTAAGGTAACAGTTTTTTGGTTTCTTGCTTATATCTCGAAAACAGTTACCCCTATCAATTTTTATCTCTTTACTAAAATTAAAGCTGACAAAATTTCCTACAAAATAGTTATTTGCATTTTTCATGTAGGACTAACCATAAGCGAGATATATGACTGACAATAATTAATATTTAAAAAAAAAGTGCTTTAACAGAAAATGTCTTGTGATTTAAAATACACTTAATTTATTGGGTCCAACACTTTATTAGAGGAAAAAGGAGGTGACATAAAAGTCACTGAAGTCTTTAGAGTCGTTTTTAAATGCTGCATCTTCGACTTCGTCTCAAACATTGAAAACTGTATTACATTTTTGTTCAGTAACTGTAACAGTTTTCACTTTGGTTTTTTGCTTATATCTCGAAAACCGTTACTCCTATCAAATTTTATCTTTTTTTCAAAATTAAAGCGGATAAAATTTCCTACAAAATAGTTATTTGCAAATTTCCTGTAGGACGAACCATAGGCGAGTTATAGAGTTGGATATAAATAATCTTTAACAAAAATTTGCTTTAAAATAAAATGTTTGAAAAACCGAAATTAAACTAAATTAATTGGGTCTAACACTTTAGTAGAGAAAAAAGGAGAAGACATAAAAATCACCAAAGTCTTCAAAGTTGTTTTTAGTCGTCATATTAATAACAATAACATTAATAATAATAATACTAATAGTACTAAATTTGCTTATATGCAAGCGCTTAATTAAGGTAAGAGTTTTTTGGTTTCTTGCTTATATCTCGAAAACAGTTACTCCTATCAATTTTTATCTTTTTACTAATAATAAAGCTGATAAAATTTGCAACAAAATAGTTATTTGCATTTTTCTTGTAGGATCAACCATAAGCGAGTTATAGAGTTGGATATTAATAATATTCAACAAAAATTCGCTTTAAAATAAAATGTTTGAAAAACTGAAATTAAACTAAATTAATTGGGTCTAGCATTTTAGTAGAGGAAAAAGGAGAAGACATAAAATTCACTAAAGTTTTCAGAGTCGTCTTTAGTCGTTATTAATAACAATAACATTAATAATAATAATACTTTTAGTACTAAATTTGCTTATATGCATGCGCTTAATTAAGGTAACAGTTTTTTGGTTTCTTGCTTATATCTCGAAAACAGTTACTCCTATCAATTTTTATCTCTTTACTAAAATTAAAGCTGACAAAATTTCCTACAAAATAGTTATTTGCATTTTTCATGTAGGACTAACCATAAGCGAGATATATGACTGACAATAATTAATATTTAAAAAAAAAGTGCTTTAACAGAAAATGTCTTGTGATTTAAAATACACTTAATTTATTGGGTCCAACACTTTATTAGAGGAAAAAGGAGGTGACATAAAAGTCACTGAAGTCTTTAGAATCGTTTTTAAATGCTGCATCTTCGACTTCGTCTCAAACATTGAAAACTGTATTACATTTTTGTTCAGTAACTGTAACAGTTTTCACTTTGGTTTTTTGCTTATATCTCGAAAACCGTTACTCCTATCAAATTTTATCTTTTTTTCCAAATTAAAGCGGATAAAATTTCCTACAAAATAGTTATTTGCAAATTTCCTGTAGGACGAACCATAGGCGAGTTATAGAGTTGGATATAAATAATCTTTAACAAAAATTTGCTTTAAAATAAAATGTTTGAAAAACCGAAATTAAACTAAATTAATTGGGTCTAACGCTTTAGTAGAGAAAAAAGGAGAAGACATAAAAATCACCAAAGTCTTCAAAGTTGTTTTTAGTCGTCATATTAATAACAATAACATTAATAATAATAATACTAATAGTACTAAATTTGCTTATATGCAAGCGCTTAATTAAGGTAAGAGTTTTTTGGTTTCTTGCTTATATCTCGAAAACAGTTACTCCTATCAATTTTTATCTTTTTACTAATAATAAAGCTGATAAAATTTGCAACAAAATAGTTATTTGCATTTTTCTTGTAGGATCAACCATAAGCGAGTTATAGAGTTGGATATTAATAATATTCAACCAAAATTTGCTTTAAAATAAAATGTTTGAAAAACTGAAATTAAACCAAATTAATTGGGTCTAGCATTTTAGTAGAGGAAAAAGGAGAAGACATAAAAGTTACTAAAGTTTTCAGAGTCGTCTTTAGTCGTCATATTAATAACAATATCATTAATAATAATAATACTTATAGTACTAAATTTGCTTATATGCATGCGCTTAATTAAGGTAACAGTTTTTTGGTTTCTTGCTTATATCTCGAAAACAGTTACTCCTATCAATTTTTATCTCTTTACTAAAATTAAAGCTGACAAAATTTCCTACAAAATAATTATTTGCATTTTTCATGTAGGACTAACCATAAGCGAGTTATATGATTGACAATAATTAATATTTAAAAAAAAAGTGCTTTAACAGAAAATGTCTTGTGATTTAAAATACACTTAATTTATTGGGTCCAACACTTTATTAGAGGAAAAGGGATGTGACATAAAAGTCACTGAAGTCTTTAGAGTCGTTTTTAAATGCTGCATCTTCGACTTCGTCTCAAACATTGAAAACTGTATTACATTTTTGTTCAGTAACTGTAACAGTTTTCACTTTGGTTTTTTGCTTATATTTCGAAAACCGTTACTCCTATCAAATTTTATCTTTTTTCCAAAATTAAAGCGGATAAAATTTCCTACAAAATAGTTATTTGCAAATTTCCTGTAGGACGAACCATAGGCGAGTTATAGAGTTGGATATAAATAATTTTTAACAAAAATTTGCTTTAAAATAAAATGTTTGAAAAACTGAAATTAAACTAAATTAATTGGGTCTAGCATTTTAGTAGAGGAAAAAAGAGGAGACATAAAAGTCACTAAAGTTTTCAAAGTCGTCTTTAGTCGTCATATTAATAACAATAACATTAATAATAATAATACTTATAGTACTAAATTTGCTTATATGCATGCGCTTAATTAAGGTAACAGTTTTTTGGTTTCTTGCTTATATCTCGAAAACAGTTACTCCTATCAATTTTTATCTTTCTTTAAAAATTAAAGCTGATAAAATTTCATACAAAATAGTCATTTTCATTTCTTTTGTAGGACCAACCATAAGCGAGTTATAGAGTTGGATATAAATAATATTTAACAAAAATTTGCTTTAAAATAAAATGTTTGAAAAACCGAAATTAAACTAAATTAATTGGGTCTAACACTTTAGTAGAGAAAAAAGGAGAAGACATAAAAATCAACAAAGTTTTCAAAGTTGTTTTTAGTCGTCATATTAATAACAATAACATTAATAATAATAATACTAATAGTACTAAATTTGCTTATATGCAAACGCTTAATTAAGGTAACAGTTGTTTGGTTTCTTGCTTATATCTCGAAAACAGTTACTCTTATCAATTTTTATGTCTTTACTAAAATTAAAGCTGACAAAATTTCCTACAAAATAGTTATTTGCATTTGCAAACATTTGCAATATTTGCAACTAACCATAAGCGAGATATATGACTGACAATAATTAATATTTAAAAAAAAAGTGCTTTAACAGAAAATGTCTTGTGATTTAAAATACACTTAATTTATTGGGTCCAACACTTTATTAGAGGAAAAAGGAGGTGACATAAAAGTCACTGAAGTCTTTAGAGTCGTTTTTAAATGCTGCATCTTCGACTTCGTCTCAAACATTGAAAACTGTATTACATTTTTGTTCAGTAACTGTAACAGTTTTCACTTTGGTTTTTTGCTTATATCTCGAAAACCGTTACTCCTATCAAATTTTATCTTTTTTTCAAAATTAAAGCGGATAAAATTTCCTACAAAATAGTTATTTGCAAATTTCCTATAGGACGAACCATAGGCGAGTTATAGAGTTGGATATAAATAATCTTTAACAAAAATTTGCTTTAAAATAAAATGTTTGAAAAACCGAAATTAAACTAAATTAATTGGGTCTAACACTTTAGTAGAGAAAAAAGGAAAAGACATAAAAATCACCAAAGTCTTCAAAGTTGTTTTTAGTCGTCATATTAATAACAATAACATTAATAATAATAATACTAATAGTACTAAATTTGCTTATATACAAGCGCTTAATTAAGGTAACAGTTTTTGGTTTCTTGCTTATATCTCGAAAACAGTTACTCCTATCAGTTTTTATTTTTCCTTAAAAATTAAAGCTGATAAAATTTCCTACAAAATAGTTATTCGCATTTCTTTTGTAGGACCAACCATAAGCGAGTTATAGAGTTGGATATAAATATTCTTTAACAAAAATTTGCTTTAAAATAAAATGTTTGAGTAACCGAAATTAAACTAAATTAATTGGGTCTAACACTTTAGTAGAGAAAAAAGGAGAAGACATAAAAATCACCAAAGTCTTCAAAGTTGTTTTTAGTCGTCATATTAATAACAATAACATTAATAATAATAATACTAATAGTACTAAATTTGCTTATATACAAGCGCTTAATTAAGGTAACAGTTTTTGGTTTCTTGCTTATATCTCGAAAACAGTTACTCCTATCAATTTTTATCTTTCTTTAAAAATTAAAGCTGATAAAATTTCCTACAAAATAGTTATTCGCATTTTTTTTGTAAGACCAACCATAAGCGAGTTATAGAGTTGGATATAAATATTCTTTAACAAAAATTTGCTTTAAAATAAAATGTTTGAATAACTGAAATTAAACTAAATTAATTGGGTCTAACACTTTAGTAGAGGAAAAAGGAGAAGACATAAAAGTCACTAAAGGTCTCAGAGTCGTTTTTAGTCGTCATATTAATAACAATAGCATTATTAATAATAATAATACTAATAGTACTAAATTTGCTTATATGTAAACGCTTAATTAAGGTAACAGTTTTTTGGTTTCTTGCTTATATCTCGAAAACAGTTACCCCTATCAATTTTTATCTCTTTACTAAAATTAAAGCTGACAAAATTTCCTACAAAATAGTTATTTGCATTTTTCATGTAGGACTAACCATAAGCGAGATATATGACTGACAATAATTAATATTTAAAAAAAAAGTGCTTTAACAGAAAATGTCTTGTGATTTAAAATACACTTAATTTATTGGGTCCAACACTTTATTAGAGGAAAAAGGAGGTGACATAAAAGTCACTGAAGTCTTTAGAGTCGTTTTTAAATGCTGCATCTTCGACTTCGTCTCAAACATTGAAAACTGTATTACATTTTTGTTCAGTAACTGTAACAGTTTTCACTTTGGTTTTTTGCTTATATCTCGAAAACCGTTACTCCTATCAAATTTTATCTTTTTTTCAAAATTAAAGCGGATAAAATTTCCTACAAAATAGTTATTTGCAAATTTCCTGTAGGACGAACCATAGGCGAGTTATAGAGTTGGATATAAATAATCTTTAACAAAAATTTGCTTTAAAATAAAATGTTTGAAAAACCGAAATTAAACTAAATTAATTGGGTCTAACACTTTAGTAGAGAAAAAAGGAGAAGACATAAAAATCACCAAAGTCTTCAAAGTTGTTTTTAGTCGTCATATTAATAACAATAACATTAATAATAATAATACTAATAGTACTAAATTTGCTTATATGCAAGCGCTTAATTAAGGTAAGAGTTTTTTGGTTTCTTGCTTATATCTCGAAAACAGTTACTCCTATCAATTTTTATCTTTTTACTAATAATAAAGCTGATAAAATTTGCAACAAAATAGTTATTTGCATTTTTCTTGTAGGATCAACCATAAGCGAGTTATAGAGTTGGATATTAATAATATTCAACAAAAATTCGCTTTAAAATAAAATGTTTGAAAAACTGAAATTAAACTAAATTAATTGGGTCTAGCATTTTAGTAGAGGAAAAAGGAGAAGACATAAAATTCACTAAAGTTTTCAGAGTCGTCTTTAGTCGTTATTAATAACAATAACATTAATAATAATAATACTTTTAGTACTAAATTTGCTTATATGCATGCGCTTAATTAAGGTAACAGTTTTTTGGTTTCTTGCTTATATCTCGAAAACAGTTACTCCTATCAATTTTTATCTCTTTACTAAAATTAAAGCTGACAAAATTTCCTACAAAATAGTTATTTGCATTTTTCATGTAGGACTAACCATAAGCGAGATATATGACTGACAATAATTAATATTTAAAAAAAAAGTGCTTTAACAGAAAATGTCTTGTGATTTAAAATACACTTAATTTATTGGGTCCAACACTTTATTAGAGGAAAAAGGAGGTGACATAAAAGTCACTGAAGTCTTTAGAATCGTTTTTAAATGCTGCATCTTCGACTTCGTCTCAAACATTGAAAACTGTATTACATTTTTGTTCAGTAACTGTAACAGTTTTCACTTTGGTTTTTTGCTTATATCTCGAAAACCGTTACTCCTATCAAATTTTATCTTTTTTTCCAAATTAAAGCGGATAAAATTTCCTACAAAATAGTTATTTGCAAATTTCCTGTAGGACGAACCATAGGCGAGTTATAGAGTTGGATATAAATAATCTTTAACAAAAATTTGCTTTAAAATAAAATGTTTGAAAAACCGAAATTAAACTAAATTAATTGGGTCTAACGCTTTAGTAGAGAAAAAAGGAGAAGACATAAAAATCACCAAAGTCTTCAAAGTTGTTTTTAGTCGTCATATTAATAACAATAACATTAATAATAATAATACTAATAGTACTAAATTTGCTTATATGCAAGCGCTTAATTAAGGTAAGAGTTTTTTGGTTTCTTGCTTATATCTCGAAAACAGTTACTCCTATCAATTTTTATCTTTTTACTAATAATAAAGCTGATAAAATTTGCAACAAAATAGTTATTTGCATTTTTCTTGTAGGATCAACCATAAGCGAGTTATAGAGTTGGATATTAATAATATTCAACCAAAATTTGCTTTAAAATAAAATGTTTGAAAAACTGAAATTAAACCAAATTAATTGGGTCTAGCATTTTAGTAGAGGAAAAAGGAGAAGACATAAAAGTTACTAAAGTTTTCAGAGTCGTCTTTAGTCGTCATATTAATAACAATAACATTAATAATAATAATACTTATAGTACTAAATTTGCTTATATGCATGCGCTTAATTAAGGTAACAGTTTTTTGGTTTCTTGCTTATATCTCGAAAACAGTTACTCCTATCAATTTTTATCTCTTTACTAAAATTAAAGCTGACAAAATTTCCTACAAAATAATTATTTGCATTTTTCATGTAGGACTAACCATAAGCGAGTTATATGATTGACAATAATTAATATTTAAAAAAAAAGTGCTTTAACAGAAAATGTCTTGTGATTTAAAATACACTTAATTTATTGGGTCCAACACTTTATTAGAGGAAAAGGGATGTGACATAAAAGTCACTGAAGTCTTTAGAGTCGTTTTTAAATGCTGCATCTTCGACTTCGTCTCAAACATTGAAAACTGTATTACATTTTTGTTCAGTAACTGTAACAGTTTTCACTTTGGTTTTTTGCTTATATTTCGAAAACCGTTACTCCTATCAAATTTTATCTTTTTTCCAAAATTAAAGCGGATAAAATTTCCTACAAAATAGTTATTTGCAAATTTCCAGTAGGACGAACCATAGGCGAGTTATAGAGTTGGATATAAATAATTTTTAACAAAAATTTGCTTTAAAATAAAATGTTTGAAAAACTGAAATTAAACTAAATTAATTGGGTCTAGCATTTTAGTAGAGGAAAAAGGAGGAGACATAAAAGTCACTAAAGTTTTCAAAGTCGTCTTTAGTCGTCATATTAATAACAATAACATTAATAATAATAATACTTATAGTACTAAATTTGCTTATATGCATGCGCTTAATTAAGGTAACAGTTTTTTGGTTTCTTGCTTATATCTCGAAAACAGTTACTCCTATCAATTTTTATCTTTCTTTAAAAATTAAAGCTGATAAAATTTCATACAAAATAGTCATTTTCATTTCTTTTGTAGGACCAACCATAAGCGAGTTATAGAGTTGGATATAAATAATATTTAACAAAAATTTGCTTTAAAATAAAATGTTTGAAAAACCGAAATTAAACTAAATTAATTGGGTCTAACACTTTAGTAGAGAAAAAAGGAGAAGACATAAAAATCAACAAAGTTTTCAAAGTTGTTTTTAGTCGTCATATTAATAACAATAACATTAATAATAATAATACTAATAGTACTAAATTTGCTTATATGCAAACGCTTAATTAAGGTAACAGTTGTTTGGTTTCTTGCTTATATCTCGAAAACAGTTACTCTTATCAATTTTTATGTCTTTACTAAAATTAAAGCTGACAAAATTTCCTACAAAATAGTTATTTGCATTTGCAAACATTTGCAATATTTGCAACTAACCATAAGCGAGATATATGACTGACAATAATTAATATTTAAAAAAAAAGTGCTTTAACAGAAAATGTCTTGTGATTTAAAATACACTTAATTTATTGGGTCCAACACTTTATTAGAGGAAAAAGGAGGTGACATAAAAGTCACTGAAGTCTTTAGAGTCGTTTTTAAATGCTGCATCTTCGACTTCGTCTCAAACATTGAAAACTGTATTACATTTTTGTTCAGTAACTGTAACAGTTTTCACTTTGGTTTTTTGCTTATATCTCGAAAACCGTTACTCCTATCAAATTTTATCTTTTTTTCAAAATTAAAGCGGATAAAATTTCCTACAAAATAGTTATTTGCAAATTTCCTATAGGACGAACCATAGGCGAGTTATAGAGTTGGATATAAATAATCTTTAACAAAAATTTGCTTTAAAATAAAATGTTTGAAAAACCGAAATTAAACTAAATTAATTGGGTCTAACACTTTAGTAGAGAAAAAAGGAAAAGACATAAAAATCACCAAAGTCTTCAAAGTTGTTTTTAGTCGTCATATTAATAACAATAACATTAATAATAATAATACTAATAGTACTAAATTTGCTTATATGCAAGCGCTTAATTAAGGTAAGAGTTTTTTGGTTTCTTGCTTATATCTCGAAAACAGTTACTCCTATCAATTTTTATCTTTTTACTAATAATAAAGCTGATAAAATTTGCAACAAAATAGTTATTTGCATTTTTCTTGTAGGATCAACCATAAGCGAGTTATAGAGTTGGATATTAATAATATTCAACAAAAATTTGCTTTAAAATAAAATGTTTGAAAAACTGAAATTAAACTAAATTAATTGGGTCTAGCATTTTAGTAGAGGAAAAAGGAGAAGACATAAAAGTCACTAAAGTTTTCAGAGTCGTCTTTAGTCGTTATTAATAACAATAACATTAATAATAATAATACTTATAGTACTAAATTTGCTTATATGCATGCGCTTAATTAAGGTAACAGTTTTTTGGTTTCTTGCTTATATCTCGAAAACAGTTACTCCTATCAATTTTTATCTCTTTACTAAAATTAAAGCTGACAAAATTTCCTACAAAATAGTTATTTGCATTTTTCATGTAGGACTAACCATAAGCGAGATATATGACTGAAAATAATTAATATTTAAAAAAAAAGTGCTTTAACAGAAAATGTCTTGTGATTTAAAATACACTTAATTTATTGGGTCCAACACTTTATTAGAGGAAAAAGGAGGTGACATAAAAGTCACTGAAGTCTTTAGAGTCGTTTTTAAATGCTGCATCTTCGACTTCGTCTCAAACATTGAAAACTGTATTACATTTTTGTTCAGTAACTGTAACAGTTTTCACTTTGGTTTTTTGCTTATATCTCGAAAACCGTTACTCCTATCAAATTTTATCTTTTTTTCTAAATTAAAGCGGATAAAATTTCCTACAAAATAGTTATTTGCAAATTTCCTGTAGGACGAAGCATAGGCGAGTTATAGAGTTGGATATAAATAATCTTTAACAAAAATTTGCTTTAAAATAAAATGTTTGAAAAACCGAAATTAAACTAAATTAATTGGGTCTAACGCTTTAGTAGAGAAAAAAGGAGAAGACATAAAAATCACCAAAGTCTTCAAAGTTGTTTTTAGTCGTCATATTAATAACAATAACATTAATAATAATAATACTAATAGTACTAAATTTGCTTATATGCAAGCGCTTAATTAAGGTAAGAGTTTTTTGGTTTCTTGCTTATATCTCGAAAACAGTTACTCCTATCAATTTTTATCTTTTTACTAATAATAAAGCTGATAAAATTTGCAACAAAATAGTTATTTGCATTTTTCTTGTAGGATCAACCATAAGCGAGTTATAGAGTTGGATATTAATAATATTCAACCAAAATTTGCTTTAAAATAAAATGTTTGAAAAACTGAAATTAAACTAAATTAATTGGGTCTAGCATTTTAGTAGAGGAAAAAGGAGAAGACATAAAAGTCACTAAAGATTTCAGAGTCGTCTTTAGTCGTCATATTAATAACAATAACATTAATAATAATAATACTTATAGTACTAAATTTGCTTATATGCATGCGCTTAATTAAGGTAACAGTTTTTTGGTTTCTTGCTTATATCTCGAAAACAGTTACTCCTATCAATTTTTATCTCTTTACTAAAATTAAAGCTGACAAAATTTCCTACAAAATAGTTATTTGCATTTTTCATGTAGGACTAACCATAAGCGAGATATATGATTGACAATAATTAATATTTAAAAAAAAGTGCTTTAACATAAAATGTCTTGTGATTTAAAATACACTTAATTTATTGGGTCCAACACTTTATTAGAGGAAAAGGGATGTGACATAAAAGTCACTGAAGTCTTTAGAGTCGTTTTTAAATGCTGCATCTTCGACTTCGTCTCAAACATTGAAAACTGTATTACATTTTTGTTCAGTAACTGTAACAGTTTTCACTTTGGTTTTTTGCTTATATTTCGAAAACCGTTACTCCTATCAAATTTTATCTTTTTTTCAAAATTAAAGCGGATAAAATTTCCTACAAAATAGTTATTTGCAAATTTCCTGTAGGACGAACCATAGGCGAGTTATAGAGTTGGATATAAATAATTTTTAACAAAAATTTGCTTTAAAATAAAATGTTTGAAAAACTGAAATTAAACTAAATTAATTGGGTCTAGCATTTTAGTAGAGGAAAAAGGAGGAGACATAAAAGTCACTAAAGTTTTCAGAGTCGTCTTTAGTCGTCATATTAATAACAATAACATTAATAATAATAATACTTATAGTACTAAATTTGCTTATATGCATGCGCTTAATTAAGGTAACAGTTTTTTGGTTTCTTGCTTATATCTCGAAAACAGTTACTTCTATCAATTTTTATCTTTCTTTAAAAATTAAAGCTGATAAAATTTCATACAAAATAGTCATTTTCATTTCTTTTGTAGGACCAACCATAAGCGAGTTATAGAGTTGGATATAAATAATATTTAACAAAAATTTGCTTTAAAATAAAATATTTGAAAAACCGAAATTAAACTAAATTAATTGGGTCTAACACTTTAGTAGAGAAAAAAGGAGAAGACATAAAAATCAACAAAGTTTTCAAAGTTGTTTTTAGTCGTCATATTAATAACAATAACATTAATAATAATAATACTAATAGTACTAAATTTGCTTATATGCAAACGCTTAATTAAGGTAACAGTTGTTTGGTTTCTTGCTTATATCTCGAAAACAGTTACTCTTATCAATTTTTATGTCTTTACTAAAATTAAAGCTGACAAAATTTCCTACAAAATAGTTATTTGCATTTGCAAACATTTGCAATATTTGCAACTAACCATAAGCGAGATATATGATTGAAAGTAATTAATATTTAAAAAAAAAGTGCTTTAACAGAAAATGTCTTGTGATTTAAAATACACTTAATTTATTGAGTCCAACACTTTATTAGAGGAAAAAGGAGGTGACATAAAAGTCACTGAAGTCTTTAGAGTCGTTTTTAAATGCTGCATCTTCGACTTCGTCTCAAACATTGAAAACTGTATTACATTTTTGTTCAGTAACTGTAACAGTTTTCACTTTGGTTTTTTGCTTATATTTCGAAAACCGTTACTCCTATCAAATTTTATCTTTTTTTCAAAATTAAAGCGGATAAAATTTCCTACAAAATAGTTATTTGCAAATGTTCTGTAGGACGAACCATAGGCGAGTTATAGAGTTGGATATAAATAATCTTTAACAAAAATTTGCTTTAAAATAAAATGTTTGAAAAACCGAAATTAAACTAAATTAATTGGGTCTAACAATTTAGTAGAGAAAAAAGGAGAAGACATAAAAATCACCAAAGTCTTCAAAGTTGTTTTTTGTCGTCATATTAATAACAATAACATTAATAATAATAATACTAATAGTACTAAATTTGCTTATATGCATGCGCTTAATTAAGGTAACAGTTTTTTGGTTTCTTGCTTATATCTCGAAAACAGTTACTTCTATCAATTTTTATCTTTCTTTAAAAATTAAAGCTGATAAAATTTCATACAAAATAGTCATTTTCATTTCTTTTGTAGGACCAACCATAAGCGAGTTATAGAGTTGGATATAAATAATATTTAACAAAAATTTGCTTTAAAATAAAATATTTGAAAAACCGAAATTAAACTAAATTAATTGGGTCTAACACTTTAGTAGAGAAAAAAGGAGAAGACATAAAAATCAACAAAGTTTTCAAAGTTGTTTTTAGTCGTCATATTAATAACAATAACATTAATAATAATAATACTAATAGTACTAAATTTGCTTATATGCAAGCGCTTAATTAAGGTAAGAGTTTTTTGGTTTCTTGCTTATATCTCGAAAACAGTTACTCCTATCAATTTTTATCTATTTACTAACATTAAAGCTGATAAAAGTTGCAACAAAATAGTTATTTGCATTTTTCTTGTAGGATCAACCATCAGCGAGTTATAAAGTTAGATATTAATAATATTCAACAAAAATTTGCTTTAAAATAAAATGTTTGAAAAACTGAAATTAAACTAAATTAATTGGGTCTAGCATTTTAGTAGAGAAAAAAGGAAAAGACATAAAAATCACCAAAGTCATTATTATAAGTATTATTATTATTATTATTATTTTTATTATTATTGATATTATTTTTATTACTATTATTATTATTATATTTATTATTATTATTATTATTATTATTATTATTATTATTATTATTATTATTATTATTATTAAAAACCGATTATAAGTTTTGTATAGTAAATGTTTTTATACCAGTTTTGAAATGAGTTATTAATTTTAGACAATTTCTTGCCTATAAACTATAAATTGGCTTAGATTGCCTAAAAACACAGATCACACATGATCTTTTTCATAGAAATGAGAAAACGCTCATGTAACACACAAAATAAACTTCATTTTTCCTTATTAAAAGTATTATTATTATTATTATTACTTTTATTACTATTACTATTATTATTATTATTATTATTATTATTATTATTATTATTAGTGTTATTATTATTATTATTATTAATATTATTATTATTATTAACTTTTGTATAGTAAATGTTTTTATACCAGTTTTAAAATGAGTTATTAATTTTAGACAATTTCTTGCCTAAAAACACAGATCACAGATGATCTCTTGCATAGAAATAAGAAAACGCTCATATAACACACAAAATAAGCTTTATTTTTGCTTAGAAAATTAAGCTTACTTTTATTACTACTATTATTATTATTTTTATTATTATTATTATTACTATTACTTTTATTATTATTATTATTATTATTATTATTATTATTATTAATATTATTATTATTATTATTATTATTATTATTATTATTATTATTATTATTATTATTATTATTACTATTAATATTATTAGTATTAAAAATCAATTATAACTTTTGTATAGTAAATGTTTTTATACCAGTCTTGAATTGAGTTATTAATTTTAGACAATTTCTTGCCTAAAAACACAGATCACAGATGA